>NC_083566.1:11499668-11802699 GCF_019925205.1 Metopolophium dirhodum
CATTGTTAAACATTTATACGAAAAATCGTTACAGTGGACGCACTTTTCTGCTTGCAATATACAATACATGTTATATTATTTAGGCGAACCATAATATATACATTTACATATTGTTATATTATAGTACAACATAGTACACGAGCTTGGCGTTAAAATACGAATATAATAAACCAGGGTTACTATGCGTTGGAATAATATAATTGAAAATCGTTTCTTATAATATGTCCAATCCACATTGCAGTAGGTACCTATCGTGATTTATAACAATACATTTTGTTCTCGTATTATTATTATAATTTTTTTTTTTATATCGCCATCCGCTTTTTTTCTCGGTTAATTAATACACCGTCTCGAAATCAAAAATGTCAACAGAATAATATTATAATATACAGTTTTTCTTCGGTCGCACATAGGTACAGTAAAATATACATAATGCGGGCGTGGCGACAGTCATAATCGTAAGTGAAATCAACGATTAGTCGACCGGTGGGAAAACAGTGGACCATATAGAGTCGCAGTTGCTGCAGCAGTCGTACATAATATATATATAATGTATCGTATCTAACCGAAGCAGCAGTGGCGGCGGTATAAAAGCTCGGAAGGCCGAGTGACGTCTATTTTGGTCCGCATCGCCGGGACGGTGCCAAAAAAATGTTTTCCTAACACTCGCGGTCCGCTTGCGTCAGTACGATTCGCACGCCCCTCGCTAAACTATTTTCGTATTTATCATAAGTACGGTGTTTGTAAATGTAATTAATTTTTTCACCAATATTTAAATTTACACGCATAAGTTTATACGTATAGTTTGTGATTTGTATACGTACTATAATATTGATATAGTAACACATTTGTTTGGTTTGCGCGTTTATACGACGTATTTACATTCAAATTATATTAATTTTATATATTTTTCGTCTAAAACGGTTTCCAATTAGTTTTTTTTGGATGTCTTTTGACGACCGCCGGCTGTCCGAGGCCAGAAGGGGCAGCATTAGTGCCTATATCAACAAAAAGGTACAATATTGTTATTATTATTATTGTTATTATTAATATTATTAATATTATTAATGTTATAAAGAATTTTTTTACTTTCGGTCAATAAGAAATTATTTTCAGTACCTTTTTCTGTTACATCGAAATAATGTTTGAATAAATGTAACGATATAATTTATTATGCAATTATAAAATGAAATACGAATACAATTTAGTATGTGTATATACTATATAATACCTATATAACTCCTTGTATAAAAAAAATACTCCATTCAAATTATTTTTAATGACGTTTTGCAAACTAAGTATACGTTTCTAGAAAACATTGTAGACGCCCAAAATGGAAATTAAAACTGAAATATGAGTTACGACCAATATAATATAAATGTCACTGAAGTAATATTATATTATACCTTTGACAATATTGAATATTCAGTTACAAATTAGTGTTTTATGACAATGAATCTGTCATTAGTGGATTTCGTCCGACTGTGTTTACAGTTTATAGTTTCCGCCGCGTCGACCTTGTTTGGTCCATTAATCTTGTGGCTAATATTTTCACCCATTGAAATAGTATATAGTTGCACACTTGTACATTTATTTCGGTGTGGACGTTAAAAACACAATCCCCCACCAATCACTATGAACATGAGTATTTTTAAAATTACTAAAACCTATTAGAAAGTTACTGTTGTTGTTTAGAATTACAAGTAAATGATATTTCAGTATTCTATAGAATATATCAAATTAAAAAAAAAAATGTTCTAAAATATCTTTATTTTCAGCCTCTGTTTCTAAGGATATTTTTTTAATGTATTCAACTAATTGTAATTTATTTTTCTATTTAGTAAAATTGGTGGAAATTAATTTTAAGTTTAAAATGATATGTTAAACAGCGTAAAGAATGTCATTCACTAGTTTTTTTCTAGGGGGGTGGTATTAATTCGTGATTTTATTACTACTAATAATATGGTAGTATATAATGGTACATCACAGCGATGTCTACTAAATGTAATAATCTATACTTTATAGCGTTCTGCGTATACATAATAATTAATAATATTATACTACTAATTTCTAATTATAATAATATGGCCAAAAGGGTGTATTTATGAAGTGCCGAAGGTATTCTGCACCACTCCCATTGAAATTCTATGATAATATAAACTAATTATAAAGTACATTATATTTCTGTTCAATATGTTTTTGGGGTGATTGAAATAGTCTACGTATAGTCTCGTATATGAAAATAATTGTTCGATAAAAATCCTACTTATTTTAACAAAATAAATTAAAATTTTTGATAACGTTAAAAAGTTTATAGGCATGCTTAATAGTTAATAGAATACCTGAATACCTACCTAATCCTATAGATTTAAAATTTTCACCGACCATCTTTGTATTAAATAATGTACAGAAAAATATCCTACTTATTTTAATAAAATAAATTAAAATTTTTGATAACGTTAAAAAGTTTATAGGCATACTTAATAGTTAATAGAATACCTGAATACCTACCTAATCCTATAGATTTAAAATTTTCACCGACCATCTTTGTATTTAATAATGTACAGAAAAAAAATAATTGTTGAGCATTTTTACTATAAAGTTACTACCACCTCGATTTAGTATATTTTGAACATTCAATTTTTCCATATAATTTGCAATTTTTAAATTTTTAAATTTTTAATTAATAATTATTTATAATTTAAACTAGTATGTTTACAAATAAGTAATAATTTAACATATTAAACAACTAATAATAATTAAAAAAAAAAAAAAAAAAATGAACGGTTAAAAAAGTAGTTAGTCAAGTCAATACAAAGTGTCACTATAATTGGGTGGCTTCTTTCAACAATCTCCTTCATGTTCACGTAATTTTAGCCCATATTCTTATTGTGCCTCCAGGGTACAGATTGTATATTTCATATAAAAAAAAAAAAAACTTAACATACAATAAATTAATATTGTCATAAAGGTTTAAAATTTTAATTACCTACAGTGCATTATTATATGTTATTTTTAGACTCATTTTTCTAATATTTGTTGTTTTGTATATTGAAACATCAATATGACATTTAATACAAGATTAATCTTTATTTGTACTATACACTATATAGGTACATAAAATCTTCAAATATCTCACTTTACAATTTTAATTTTCCCTTTGATAACTTAAAATTTAAAATTGTTTTAATAAATCGATGATAAATTCTGATATGTTTATGGAATATAATTTAATAATAATAACAATTAATAATTATGATTAAATAAATTTAATAAAAAAAAAAAACTAAACAATAATTTATTGATTTTTTGTTACTTTTATACATTTAAAATAATAATACGTAACTATTTTGCGCCACGGTAAATGAAAACCTAAACATTATATTATTTTGTCCGTAGTTTGTATTTTTGATTCAATGCCTTTAAAATGTTATGTACCTCTAGTTATTTAATATCAATTGCATCAACTAAAAATAATTATACAGTACATATATACGGCTTTGTGTCCCCATATATTATGAAATAAATTTGAACAGTGTAATGTGTAAAATACTAAAACATTATGCATTGAAATAGTGAAATACGCAACGGAAACTGTCTGTTTTGTGCCTTATAATGGTAATTTATGACGAAATTTTATCTCATTCATTATTTTTTTTTACCAGCGTGCTCTATTCTAGTAAGGCTTTGCAGAATATGCGCCTGCTATGTATTTTTATAGTCTTACAAATATTGAATTTTTAAATCTTCTAATTTATTCTTTTAAAATCTATTAAATAATAATAATAAATAGACAATTTTCAATTTTCACTTTACTGCCCAAAGTAAAATAAAATTGTATTGTTCTGTCTTTAGAATACTTATAGTGTGTATAATGTTAATTACTTGTCAATATTCAAAATGTATGAGAGTTGAGAATATGAGAAAATTATTTTCATGCTTATAATATGTAGATTTAGCTTAAAATATTATACCTATATTTTCCTGTTTAGGGTTTGTTTAAATATTGAAACATTTTGAAATATTTACTAAGTGTTCTTGAAAACTATTAAAGGTAATTTCAAAAAGGATTTCCACAATGCATGTTTTATGCCGATTTAAATACGCTTATTTACAAATACTTCATCGTTCTCAGAAAAAAAACTGCAGAGATAATAAGTTTGACTAATATTTTTCAAAAATATGAAAGTTCAAAAATGTGACAAAGATTATAATATATAATTACTTCTTTTCTTCTTATATTGCACATCAATAATATTACAGGTTAATAATTTACCAACCTGTAGTAAACCCATTGTAGTTTAATATTTCTCTGATATTCAATCAAATTTTCAGACAAATTTCTGAGAATAATAATAAATTGATGGGTTGTTTGATTGTAATAAGTAATCCAATTTAATGTTTAATATTCAACAATTATTATACAAGGGTTCTTAATAATACAATTAAAACCTATAAAACAGTGCAAGCAATAACCAGTAACCACGGTTTTAATAACAGAACGAACGACTTACAAATAAATAACGGACGAATAACATATTGCTATGTAGAGTGGTACATTTCACCATTAGCCATAAAATATTTTGATATTTAAGTTGTTTTTGGTGGGGGGGGGGGGGGTAGTTTAGTCATCATGATGGTTAAATATATTTTTTATTTTATATCTGTGAGTAGAGTAGTTCCTAGAAGATTTTGATGTATTTTATGAATATTGAATCACTAAAATTTTATCTTATAAGTTACAAGTTATAACTTTATAGGCAATTTATTAAAGTTACGATATAAATATATAGATAATACATTTAGAGTAATTTATAATTTATTATAATATTTATATAATATAGCTATGTAAGTAAAATAAAACTATAATTTTTGTTTGGAATGATTATTTTTACTCTGGCGGAATCGATAGGTTGCTTTTAGACTACCTGTACTGGTGGAATCGATATATAACTTATCCCATAGTATTTAACGTTTAATGTCGATTAATGTTTTAAAAATATATATATATATAATACAGATATACAATACAGTTTTTAGAAAAGCTTGTTTAAGAGAAGTGTAAACAAACTCAATTATTGTAATGTATTATAATTTTATTATTATAGTATCAAATGTTTTAATGAATCCGGAATGTACATTTTTAATAGATAACTTCATTAAAACCATCGTTCATTATTATTTAATATGAATATTAAGAAATAAAATGTATAATTACAATTTAGGTTAATTATAAGAATTTAATTCAGGTTAATTAATTAATTTTTTTTTATTATTTTTAATATTTTAACTCTAACATCAAAAACATAAATAATTTATGAAACAAATAGTTACATAATAATAAAAACAAGTTTAATTTAATCAACTTTTACGTTAATTAATGTAAAATTATTAGATACCCTTTTAATGGTGCTTTTTTATTGTTGTACGTTGTAGCTTAGTTTCGTTGTATCATTCAGTAATACGTTTTATAACAAAAATTGTAGGTACATACAAAATATTAAACATTGCCGTATTGTCGTATTGAAAAACTTTTAGCAACAATATTATACACCCGTAAGTTGTACACATTAGGTAGGTACACAAGTACAAAATCGTATCCAAATATGGCTGATGACTGATTGTCAGAATTTAAAAAGATACAATAATTATAATATTATGTAGCCCGGTGTAGGCATTTGTGAATGTATGCTCAAACCAGGAGTGAATGATCGTCGTACGTAGCTGATCCAATAGTGTTTACAATAAATAACTTGAAACATATTTATATAGGTAGGTGCATATAATATTCTCGTGACGTTAATGATTAATTTTTCATTTGTATACATGCAATATGCAAATGAGGACATAAAAAAAAAATGTTACTGTGCAGGCACTATTGCACTAGTGATTAATAGTTGACAATAGTAGTATTAAATTTAATACTGTTAATATATTATTTAAAAGTAACTTTATTTCAAGTTAAAAATTGTTTTGTTCTAATTACATTAATGGTGTTTGAAAAATAAAAATTATCAATAATGTTGTTAACAATTAATAACGGTTTTAACTTTTAATTAAACATTGCATGTTTGCAGTGAATATTAAATAACAACAAAATATGTATAATAAATTATGAATAAAAATTCTTACATTTATATTTTATAACACCACCTATTTCAGAATCTCTAATGTTAAGTACCTACCTATCTAACAACTGGCAATTGTTAGAAAATATATATTTTAATATTTCACAGTTTTAATTTAAGATACCTATACAGGAAATGTTATTTAGCTCCAAAATATTGAAATGATTATTAATTATACATAAACATTATAAGTAATAAATAACTATTTAAATAAAATAGTTATAAACCTTTGAAATAAGTAATCATTTCATACACTTGATCAAAAAATAAATGCTTTCAATTTATTATCTATGTATCATGGTACCATATGTCAATACTGTTGAAATTTAGTACCTATATATTTTACCATGAATACCTAATAATATTATGTACTAAAGTAAAATATTAATAACAGTTGAACCAAGTATCTTCATAGTTCTTGGTAATATTATTTTTTGTTTACTACTATTATTTTATAATGTATAATTAGTATTGAGTGTACATGCCCCCTCCCGCATCAACATGTTCGGTTGAACCCATTATATTCTGGAAGAATAAAATATAAATATTTTAATGAATTAAATCAATTATATAGGTACAAATCTATAACGCATAATTAACCTTTTGACTATTTCTACTTTCATTGGAAATTATGATGTAATTTTTCGTGGTCTATTAATATTAAATTGTGCACATTATTAGTAACTACACTCTACAGGTATACAAAGTACAAGCACATTATACAAGCCAGGCTAAATGCTATATATTATCTTCAGTAAGTTGTATTTCAAAGTCTAATTATATTATTTAAAATGTAAACGTTTAATACAACTTACTGTTGATATTCATTGCATTTTTGTTCTTCAAATAACCTTAAACCACTTTCTTGAAAGTGGTTAGTAGGTATAATAATAGAATCGCTATAATTCAGAATTTCAGACGTTCCTTCGCGTCCACTGTCCAACACATTCGGTAGTCCGATATTATTTATTACTAGTAAATAATACTCATAAATCATAATGAACAATACATATATTTTCAATAGAAAAACTGAAAAATTGTTAACAATCGTGTCATGAGACAAAAAATGTAAGTACTTAACACACATTTATGGTGAGAAACCAGTTTTGTTGAAAAATGGAAACAATATATTATTAAATTAATACGTAGGTATTCATATAACATAATTATAGTGTATTTTGAATGAACCATTTTTATTTTGGAAGATATTCATATTTTTAAGTTTTTTTTTGCTTTTGAATGTAGTATACGTTTAAATATAAAGTAGAAGTTCTTGGTTGCGGATTTGGTAAATTGAGTCCTATATTATTATTTTAATTTAAATAACTTTATTTTTAACATTATTCTTTTCGGGTGGTGCTGCTGAGTGCCTGCCCACAAATGTTAAATTCTGTTACTTTATATTATATTAAATATCCTATTTGCTCATTGTACATAATGTTGTATAGATTAAAAATTACTTAAATGAATAAAAAAAAAAAGAAAACATTATTCTTTAAAGTTCTTATTGTGTAATTAGAGTCACGTATGGTAATTATTATAATAATAATATTATTGCAATTTTCATTTTTAAATTATGTCTATTCAGTATTCTGTACGACTCTTTTGAAAATATTTTGTATCATGTCCTATATGTGAGTACCTATTGGTACTCATTGATTATACTATGATTCTTCCGCTCAACTATGTATTACATATTTTATCGTGTGCGGTGAATGTCCAGTTAATAATTTTTTTTTTAATTTAGGTATTTCAATTCAAAATGCTTGAAATAATTCCAAATAGTTTTTTTGTAACATAATATTATGTTTAGAATCAATACTCATCTGTATCGACAAATATATACGGATGTTCAAAACATTAAGAATATACTAATGTTTTCCTAATAGCTTATTACTTAATAGTGAATGTATCTTTAAATATATTTAATATACATGACACTATAGATGACACTATAGATGACACTATAGAAGACACTATAGATGCGGTGTATATTAAAACCATACGAAGATGGATACAGCCATTCAGACTCTTATTCTTGACGTGGAGTACCTCTACATAATTATTTTTGGAGTATCAGAATATTATGGTTTGATGACAACTAAAGCATTATTAAATTCACGAACGATAATAGGATATTTGTTTTATGGTTCTTGAATAACCATTTTATGCTACCTATTCGAATCGTTATATTTGTTATCGTTATAGCTAGCTACTAGATATTGTAATATGTACTTTATGTAGGTTACATTATAATATTATATACTTGACACCAAAAATCGGCGTCTAATATTTTTCATTTACTATATTATATCGTCTATCTAGCCTACATCTGTTTTTATCAAAAGATTATAAACGCCCACATTTAAGTTTTTTTGTTGAATAGGAGCCGTAATAATAAACTTGTAGGAAATCTCTAAATAAACCTAAGGGTGCGTATTATTATAAATTCAAAAAGGTCGTTCAGATTCTAACTGTCTCGCAATTTTATTTTCTTACCATTATTTTATTTTATAGCTTATCTATTATTATATTATAATGTAGGAAAAATGTAAGTTTTTGGTTTTTAAATTATTAAGTACCTACGAAATAAATAATGGTATTTTGTTTTGACTTATCTATACGTATAAGAGAAGAAAATGTACAACCGTGGTGCACTATCAAGAATTATTTTAGTCTGAGACAATACAAAAAAATATGTATAGGTATATTAACCAAGAAAAGCTACCCATATCTATACGCACGACCTTCAGATTGGCTTCAAATTTATATTCCAAGGATTCGGATTTTATCATAAACATTTTTTTTAAATATAATAATTTTTCTTTATTTATTTTATGAGTGTTATGACATTTTAGAAAAATTTCGTGCCTAAATCGTTCTCAAAAATTCCTGTAACATTGATATTGATTATTATAAGTATAAGTAGATAGGTACGATTATATAGAAGTTCGATAAAATAAATTTGTTATGGCCCTTCTCAGTTCCACACTTCGACAGTCACTTAATACCTATACTCTTTAGATAATAAAGAATATGATAATTCTTTATAATCTATGTTAATACCACGACACCACGTCTTGGTTAAACATAAATATACAAAAATGTTTTGACACAATTACTTATGTCTATACGTCATAATACAATATAGTTTTAACAATAACCAACATTTTGGTTGAATCCCTCGTAATGCCACCACCACCTGGGAGGTATCATGGAATTCGAAATTGTATAAAAACGTAATTTCAAACGATGCGTCCATGTTGCCGTAAGCGTTTGTAGCTCTTGAGTATAATGGATAGCATAAAATACCTTTGGTATTATGTCAATTTCAAGATTGAAAAACTATCGTGGTTACCCGTTTCCAAGTATACCGTAGGTACCTATATAATATAATATTTGCCATTGGTTATTCTTAAAGGAATTGAGAATCGGATGTGGAAATGAACGGTCGGTGGCCACCCTATTTTCCTTTAAAAACACGTTTTCTATACCGTATATTTTTCTGATCAACGAACCTGATAATATAGTTGCGAAACACGCAGATGATTAAGGGAGTAATGTATTCCTCTCACATAGATTCTCTAATAGCATATTTATCCGCACAAAATCATCCAAACCTCCTTTCCCCTTTGGACTCCCACTGATGGGTAAAAATGAACGAATCCAAATTTATCCACACAGTATATATTTACTGTAATACAAAGACAATCTCTCCAAACAATAAATAGATCCCTTCCTGAAATGCAAAATAATACTTAGGTTTAACGAAAAACTAAACTGCAGGGCCAAACACATTCATAAAACAAAAATAAACTTCAACCATAGATTTTCCTTACTTAAATACATCTTCCATTTTTTAAATATACAATATAGATAAATATAACTAGGAAGTAATATCCGGGTACATATACAGCAGTGTGTAAAGCCATCACAAACTCAAAAATTGAATCTGAAAATGGGAAACTTGGAACAGGTATCGTACTATCGTGTTACTGGGACGCCGATGTAATTGTTCAGTTGTGAGTTTTAATGCGCAAATATTAGTTTTTATATCTAACCCAGTATACTGCAGCACATGCAACAACTACCCTTAGCGATGTCGTGGTTTCGCATAAAATCGATCAAACAATATGGCTCGTGGCAGCGGTAGACCACCCACTGAATATCGATGTATATATTCCACGTCCTTTATACTTGAAAGTACATACATTTAACTTTTAAGTATGTATTGTATACAATTTGTATAATGTCAATCTGTAATTATTATGAATAGACCGACGATTAGGCACTTGCTAGTTGCTAAAAACAAATAACTGTCGATCGATATAATGTGACGACAACTACAGCGAATTTCAGACCGAAAGATTGCCTTATCTTTATTGTTTGTTCCTCCTCGTGTGTTCCCTGCAGCAGTTGCTAAAAAAAAAATATAGGTACGCCCATAATATTATGAAGTGACACAATTATGTAAAAATTCGATCTTTATATACTTAGGAACCTACCAATATCGCACAAACGCGTGAATTATTGTATGGGTGCGTGTTATTGTCGCGTGCCGTGTGTTGTGTAAAATGACTGCAGTTTATATCAATATTGTTGATCGCAACAGCTCGACGGTGCGAAAGGTTTAGTAAATAATAATAATAATTATGGCCAACTTGTTAAGTACTATAATTAGGAATTTCATCCCTGACACAACGCACCCAATATAAATAAAACTATAATACGGGGTTATAGATCTACCTATATGTTCGAAATTCGCGTTGCTATCAATTATTAGTAGGTATTATACTACTATTAGGTTTTTAAGAAAAGTTGGGTGACAATGAAGGTCGTTGACCGCGTGGATGCATCAGAGTCAAGACTGTTTTACATCCTTTGCAAATACAATGAAAATAAACCTATAATCAATTCAGAGGTTCCAAAACCAATCTGCACTTTGTTCCCACGATGATGATATGTATTTTTATTTGTATACAGTTGTTATTGGTTATGGCCTATGAGTATTACGAAGAAAGTGTCGTGGCAAGAAAACGCACACCCTTATTGCGTCCCACAAATGGTCCCGCCAATGATTTAAATCACGACGATACCAATAACAACGCCCCCGTAAAACGGAATTCGACTATTTCGTCGTATCTGATTTTAGTTCATTCGTCCTTCTGCCATCTTAAAACGAAAAAATGTAGTAAAACCACGTCACAAAGAGCGCGTGAAGGACGAACTGTGGGCCGGGGCGAGTGGCAGACGTTATACAGAGTGATTCGCCAAGCAATCTCATCCTCTATTTTGTGCATTTATTTAAATTCTTTTTTTTTATGGATTTCTGAGTACACTATTAGAAGTTTTCAAATACTTGTTTTATAGCATATAATGAGTAATAATTCACTTTTTTTTTTATTTAAGTACAGGTACTAAAACTTTAATTTTTACAGCAAAGCATCAATATTTAATAAAAATCATTCAACTAACAATTTTTAGCTTTATAAATGATCACATAAAAAAACCTACTTGTTAGTCGAGTCGCAACTCGGCAGGACAATTCTTGATTTCTTGAAAAGCATAAAAAAATCTCTGTATGTTTTGAAATATGGTCTTATACAGTTATACGCATACTAGGGAGTAGCAGTGAAACCTGGGTTGTTGATGATAATATGATGGAGATCGAAAATCATAATATTTATTATTTTGTTACTTTATGATATTATTAATATTTATTATAGAATAAAATTACAATTGAACACGGGAATAGTTGAAAAGAATAACTCTATATAAACATGCGGCAGCAGCCTTCATCCGCCAAGTCGACTGGACTTTTGTTATTTCCCGATGCAGCTCGATTTTGCCGGTTTAACTGCCCATCGGGACCCGATAAATCGCCCTGTATGCACAGCATTATTAAAAAAAAAAAGGGGGGGTTGGCGGCGGTGAATAGGAAACGCTCGCGAGTGGGACGAATGAAGAGGGATCGAGCGGCAGCGGCGGCAATAATGCGTCGTTGGTAAATAAGCGAGAGGGCCGCCCGCCGCCGCCGCCGACGACGACGACGACGACGACGACGACGTATTTGGGTCAACGACAACGGCCGTCGGCGCTCGGCGTTTGTTGTTGTTGTCTGCGGCGGCGAGCGCGTCGACCCCCGGGCTTTTTGCAACGGTTTGGCCGCCGCCGCCGCCGATTCAGTGTTGCCGACCGTCGCGCGCACGTGCTCAGGAGCTCACCGTTTCGGCGGCGCACGTGCCGTTTATTTCTGCCGTCGTCGCAGATATACATATTAAAATATAATAATATCGTATTGTGTGCGGCCGTGAAGGGTGTGCAGGAAGTACGACCACACAGGGCCTCACGCCTAGTGCGGCTTCGCGCTTTTCCAGTGCTATCATAATATTGTATAATATTTGCATATTATATTCTTGATATCTATGAACTCAGTTTATTGGTGTACTCTTAAACTGGAAAGAATTATATGGAATTAAGCACTAATACAGTAATTACGATTTTTTAGCTGTCCGGGTCTGAGCCAACTTGAGAGTATATCGCATTCATAAATTACTCAGACCTCACAAATCATAGCATCTGCTCTTATAGTATATATTAATATATCAGGGGTAGCCAAATTTTTTTATTAAGATCCACTGAGTAATATAAGTGTTTTTTCGAGTTGTTAGTTTAAGTCTTCATAACTAATAAGTATTATTAATAAACGTAGGTACTTGTATAATTAATAATAAAATTAAAATATAAACTTTATTGGTATATAAAAATGAGTGTTTCACATTAAATTTAAAAATAAATTAACATTATATATTATAGTGTTAGCTTAGCACAGAGGCGTGCGTCATTGCATAATATCGTCGACCAGTCGATTATTAATCTGGGGAATGTGCTGGACAAAGACGCTGCTCTAAATTATCATCAGCAAATCAGAAAGTGTAGCTCGGTTTTCAGCTTTTGTAATTTGAATGTGAGAAAAATAATCTATTTGAAATTTCAGTACTTTGCACAAACCGGTTAATCCGAAATATATGTATGTAACTGTGCAGTCTACTAAATGCAAAAGTTCTAACAGAGTAAATTGAATTTGGAATCGTCCGAGATCGACCGTTTGGCCGCCCTTGGTATATATTATTATTATGCACCCATAATGGTCGTACGTGTTTTGTGCGCCGCGGCGTGCACGGTGTATATCAATCGCGGCTGCGGCGGCGGTGGGTGGTGGCGTCAAATAGCGCGACGGACGGACGTGTCGGACGTCACGTAGACCGCTCCGTATTATCGGCTAAAATACTGCTAAACTTGATACGCACGGTCTCGGTGGCGGTGTTGTCGGGTGTACATATCCCGCGGGAGATCGGGGGGGGGGACTCGTCGTTATAATATTATAGTTATTACCCGCACTTATTATAACATTATAATTCGTATTAAAACACTCATATAACTTGTGGCCATGTCATTATATTTATAATAAACCTCCCAGCCTGGACCACATATGTCCCGGGTGGCACGAGTGCCGGTTGATTACTATTCACGAGCGTAACTTAGAGTAGAACATTATAATATACCGTGTTCATGCGGACGAGGGCGATGGATTTACAGCGATTCCCACTGCAGCGTGCTGCCTCGCGGGTGCGTCCATTCCACGGACTATAATACCTATTATTATTTCATAACCTTTTAGATCCTGCAAGGCGGATAATCTGAAGTGACCTTTCCTCCGAAAATCATTACCTGCTTAAGCGTTGGCTTTTAACAAAAAAAATATTATTGATTAGTAATTTATTACTAACTATTGTAAACGTTATCGTACACGTAAACGAACACTGTACTATGCACTTTAAACTTGGTTTAATAAACCCGTCAATTTGCATATTAATTATATATTTTCTAGGAGTTATTATTCCACTCGGCCTATACTCTCTAGAAGCAGTAATTCCCTACAGCTGTGCTGCGAAATTCTTCAAGAGGTGCCGTGTAATCTTTATTTTATTCTATGTGTTAAAATATATTATATTTCATGATATAGTTTTACAATAACTTTAGTCGTTACTTTTTGGTTATTCGTGTGTATTGAAATTATTTTATAAATCCTTGTAAATAAATCTCAAAATAAATCACATAAAGTCCTGAAGTCTTAAACATATTAAAACTATTAAAAAATATATTGTATTCCTTTTTATCTCGTATTTGGATTATTTACGTTTATTGAAATTGTTTATATACACGTTACTTTATAAGACATCTGTAATAAAAATAAAAAATATATAATAAATAATTTTTTTCCAATGTGTGTGCCAAAAATATATAAAAAAATACGAAGTGTGCCATCAAATAAAAAAGTTTGGGAATCCCTGAGTCTGGAGTCTAGATATCACCGATAGTCAAGATGCCCCATGTGGTAATACGATATTTCTGTTATACGCATATAGATCCACCGCCGGAGTAAAAATACTTCCTTTGTTTCGCAAGCGATATTCGATTCAAGACGAAAACATTAATATCAGAAAAACAGTAAAAGATTAAAACCACTTATCGGGTGGAGTATAACACACCGGAATCGGCAACTTTACTTATACCATATCAATTGACACGTTCAAGTCTTCGTCCTTAAATTCCAATAAATCACGATTGTGCACAACACAACTACTGCAGTGACACATGTTATTATAGACATATTAACTATATAATTTATAATAATATTCTGTACATAACTGAGCCTGAGAACTGAGGTACAACTGTACAAGACGTAGTAAGCCCATCGAGTGATTTTACATCGAGGCCGCTGGCACTTGAGTGCGGAAAACGCTCCGTCGCTCCGTTTGAGACAGCCGCCGCAGTGGTTCGCGGCGGAGAATGAAAACAACAAAATAAAAATAATATTATCCGACATTTCGACGGACGACGGCTTACTGTATTATTAGTATAATTGTTATTATTATTATAATTAATTCTTGTTTTGACGGAGAAACTGATAAACCGAACCGACGTGTCGGTGCCATTGTTATCCGGCCGCATGATAATATTTTAATATTTTTTTGATATTGCCATTTTTGTTCGCGGAACTGTTCAACATAATATTTCCAACTTCAATATTATGCACCCATTGCCTTCGTTAATATCCGACCACGGTACCTGACGCACATCACCATCCCGTCGAGACTGACATCAATTTATTTATTCATCAATTTCCCAAGAATGTGTATTATGTATATTACGAACAGCGTTTGACGGCTGGTGTGAGAACTAATTCACACATTGTTTCGTATATTATATTCTGCTATTGTCCATCATCACCGCCCAAACCAGCTATAAAACCGTTCTATACCGTAGTAGAAAGCCTTTTATGATCAGATTAAACTGTGAATGGTATTTTATTCAAATTGCAAACGTCTTAGCTAGAACTATAACCAAACACGATTGTGTAAATATTTTTTTATATAAAAGTTAAAGACCACAACATACAGTATACTTGAAATATCATCGCGGAGGCGGTTTCTGAGTTTTATTGCGACTATATAGGCGGAAACATTTGGTTTTAAGGGTAAATCAATATGAAATGGCTGTTAGTCGGAACTCGGATAATATTCCATTCTTGGAATCTCATATTCTCATCTAAACTCATATTACTTAATAGCTGTAACCATTTGTGCAGTAAAAAATAAAAAACATGTTGTTGTTGTGATCTTTTGTCTATAAATAAGATAATTAAAAACAATATTTATTTCTGGGTTCTATGGTAAACTGCCAAATTAATTATTCACAGTTTATATCATTTGCTCTAAAATGTTCTAAATAAGATGCATTTTGTACTGATTGAGACTTACGTTTTTTAATGTTCTCATAATAATGCATTATTAAACTTATTATTTTTTTTCTTAAAGAATCGATGCTAACGTTAATTATAAATTACAATACCTACTATACATACTATTCAACACAGTCTAAAAATAATATTTATTGCTAATTTACAAAAAAATCTTTATGTGATTTATAATTATATAAAATATTATTTAGTTAATGATTTTTCGTGATTAAACTTAATTAGTTTTATGATATATTTGTTGTAACTATGTAGTAATATGTATAATTAATGAAACGTGTAGATGAGTGCACTTAATAATTTCAGAATGACAGAGTTATTATATTTATTCGATATATTTAAATGTTTAAGATAACTTGATGACATTTATATTGTAAATTGCAATAACTATATTAATTATAGCTATATAAATTCTAAATACTTACAGTATATTCATCACAAAATGTGTTGTTATAACAATTTTGAAGTCTTATTTATTGCTTTTATCCATTCTCACTACTTAAATTTGTTTAATAAATGCCTTAAACCATTAAAATAATTAATTTTCGTTAGTTTTATAAATGTCAAGTGACATGATACAATATGAAGTATTTTGAGTATACCTACTTATTTTTATCAGAATTCAACTTAAATATTTAGTTCATCAATAGTATTTTTATAGCTACACGAGTAATTTCAATTTATTAGAAACTCTTTAATATAATACTGAGAACATAGTAATATGATTTTTTTGCATTTATAATAAATGTATATTGTACATCATAAATTATAAATTATAATATGATACTTATTGTATAATGTATATAGCACATTGTATTCAGCGTATACTCAGTTATGACTTATGGCACAATAAAATCATAATGCCTTATAAAACTTATCAAATAATAATCGTTAGTGATATTCATTTATATAAGCAGAAAAATAACAATATTCATTAATGAATAAATTATATTTTCTAATTTAAATATTAAATGTTCTCATTACATAAATCATAGTATTACGTTTACATATAACTCATAAGTCATATATTTATATGCAATATACTAATATACTATGATGTATTATGAAATTTAAAAAAAAAACCATTATTTAGCCAAATTTTTAAATCAACTTTTCATAATACCGAGCTCTTTACGAATTTGCATAATGTACATTTAAAGATAGGGGTGTTCGTCTTTAGAATGATGTTTTTTTTTTCAGTAATCGTGTGCGAATAATATATTAAATTGAATTTCAATCGCATATATAGGTGCAATAAAAATGATTGTTCGAGCATAAAAAACTGTTGTTCGACTATTGCACTTAAACATACTATTATATTAAAAATGTCTATAATTCATGACCGTGCGAATCTATATATCTACATTTTACACACACATATATTATATATACTGCGTGTACGGTCTATTTGATTGGCAAATTCACGCTCCGTATTGGCAAAGTGTCTCCAAGGAAACCGATAATTATATAGTTATTGTCATAAGAAATTCTCAACACACAGTATATATTTATAGATTATATATATAATTTATATGTTGACGCTAATGGTCGACATATGAAAGTCGAGTTTTTTTTTTACTTTTCATTATATATTATACACAACCTGTGGCCATTTACACGGTATCGAATCGCTGTTATTATTACTATTATTAATTATTATATACATAGTCACTGACATAATACACCATTTTGAACTTCAAAAACCTTTACAGCGCAGCAAGTATCGAATATCGATAGGATTCGGTTTCTCGGTATAAATGAACACGCATCACAATACATATAGGTGTACGTGGAAACATTTTAAAATCATAAATTTGAAATATTTCGCACACACAGATACTTATTTACGAATATTAGATACCTTGGAGGTTTGTCTAGGTTCAGATACAGCAAACGCTTTGCCGAGCCTTTTCACCCCTTGTTTTAGTGATTTATATAAAATAATTTAGCTATAAAACATTTTATAGAAATTGAATCATGTATTTATAATTACAAATAATTATGTATACATAAGTATACAACAAAAAACCTTTGAAACATTTATTATATAAAACTAACAAATAATATAAATTATAATTTTAATAAAACTATAAGAATGTTAAATTTGGCGGAATGGTTTAAAATGTCTGGTGGGATAGTCTAAATTTCTCCCCGTGCATAAATACGTCTCCATGGAATGAACACAGCTGGTATAAATAATAATATAATTTATATAGATATATAGATATATGTATAATATTCATATAAATATTTATATATATATATATATTTCTAACGAGTTATTTACAAATTGTATTATCTTATAGTGATCTACCGTGCAACGAATAAGATATTACACACCCATTACCCATAGTAATTTTAATCATGCCTTGCCGGAAATAAATCTATATAATATGTAGACCTATAGACGATAAATTTTTCAAAGCAAAAAAACCACCAGCAAGTAAAAGGTACTTATAGTACATATTAAGTATAACTCGACGTGTATAGTATGTTTTTATATACTATACACACGATGTATACCTACCCAATTTACAGGGCGCATAAGCGCTAAGTGCCGTACAATAATAATAATACAGTATAATATAATATCATATGATGTTTGTTGAATTCCGATGGAGTGGGATGTCTGCACCCCACGGGTCGGTTGTGTATGTTTTACGGGGAGGGTAACTCGTCCTACATCACCCCGCGCCAATCCCAAAAGCTCGCGTATTATACAACACAGTCGTTGGCGGGTTGGCAACACTGTTCGCCACGTTCGAATTGTCGTGTATCTCCGTCCGTGTTCGCGTACACCACTACACCGTCTACCCCTTCAGCATTAACACAGTAACGCACCCATCATCCGAACGTCTGCCGTCGCCGTCGCTATACTACCACCGTCGCCGCCGCCGCCGTCATCGGGGAAAAAAATATCAAAACAAAACGACCGGAAAACCCAACGATCGTACCGAGCCTTTCCGCCGTGGGCACCGTTTGCGTAAAATACGTAAACACGGATTTTTACCGACTTGGCAATCGCTCACGCAATACTAACGTCGACTTAACATGAGCGACTCACAAGTAAGATATACGTCATAGCATGATGATAATAATAATAATAAAAATAGTGGTGGGATGTACAAAATTATATACCTGTACGACGATTGTCATTGTTATTATTTTTGTTGTTATTTTTATGACATTCGACGCTCGTGCCATTTTTCTGCAGGTGTTTGCACCACGCAGCATATGGACGAATGTAACACAGCGTCCTCCAGTTCAAACGACCCCAACACCCCCACTCGTGACAAAGTGTCCTTGGTCTCGGCAACGTCACTATATAACATTATTATATCGTACTATTCGTACTAATAATTAGAACAGTCTTATGCTTCTTTAAAATGTTTGTTTACACAGTACCGCTACTTCCCTCTCCCCTATTGCTATAAAATTCGTTGCGTGGCAAGTAGATACCTACATTTGTTATTGTGCGTTATCAGCTAGAAAAAAGGCCCGAAATTATTACAATGGTCGCATGAATGGGATGACGTGTCTTCAATTGACAAGATATTATACGTTTCTGTGCGATATGGCATGATGACTGATCTTTCTGCGATAATACAACGTAATGAAAATAAAAATAATAATAATAATAATAATAAAGTGGCCAAACGTGTTGATGAATGGTATTACTTGTGATGATATGGTGAGTGCGCGGAAGAGGTGGTCGCGGTACGTAGTGTAGGCGTTTCTAGAGAGAGGTGGTAGTGTTTGAGCGGGCGGTCCCCGGGGGTCGTTATTGCTAAGGCGCACATTCGGGGTATTGATTATTTGTCCAGAAGAATGCGATGGCGGGAAACACGTATATATATATAATATATGTGTGTGTGTGATTGTATACGTTTATAAATATTTTCCGTCTTCCAGATGGTACACGTAATATTATGTTATACTATATAAAATGATGTATATTATATTGTATGTGTAATAATTATTGTTTTTATATAACAAGTTTCCATCATTTGTACAAATGGTATACCTATTGCAGTATTCCTCATGATTTCATCATATATAATTGTAAAAATATAATAAATTAACGTCGTAGTCGTGTTATTAGTCATTACTCATTACTTTCGATATTATTAAGACCCACTCTGTCATAGAAACAAGACTGTTGAACGGCGCAAACTATAGGCAATTTAGGGGCATCGGTGTTTACAATACACACTTCACGTATACTCGCGCGTACACACTACAATATTACACAGTATACACACCATATTGTTATAAAATAATATTTTATTTTTACAATTTATTTAGGTGTACTTATTTATATTTCATAATATTATAAACGGTTATACTATGATCCCGTAAAACACTAAGCGATCCAACAATATTATCGTTTTCAACATATTTTATAAATACTCAAGTTTTATGATAATCAAGATAATATTGTCAAATCGTTTTTCTTTAATTTCTCAATCACGAGTCATTCAGGCACATACACAAATAAAATCGGGCGGGAGGTCATAATCTGTATATATCAATAAATTACACAACTATTAATTATCGGGGGGGGGGGGGGCGTAATAGTCACGTGCTTATGACTATTACTATTTAAACTTTAAACACTGCCTACCTATTTGTCAAAATATTCATGATTAATCAGTGATACACTGCACATCACAATGTAATAATAAACTTTCATGAAAGTTGTAGAAACTCAAAAGACCAAATTATAATTTATTACAATCATTATACAATCTTGTTTTTTATTATTATAAAGTGAACGAAGTGATAAGAAGTCTTACTACCTATTACAATAATATTTTTCTTTTGTTTAGTGGGGTGTTATACTGTTATGTAAAAATGATAATTGTATAGAAGTGATTAAAAAAAAACCTGAATAATCTACCGTAAAGCTATTTAGACCATAAACTATTTTCATTTTTTAATTGTAATTAAAGAGTTAGTAGTTATTGAATAAGAAACATTTTGATCAGTTATTTCATATATTTTTTAATATTTTTAGACTGAATAAGATGGTTAATATATTTAATAAAATTGTAACAACTTTTGTTACTCACCAGAATTTAATTTTCTAAGAAAAATTTGATCACACAGCTAATGGTAATACTGTGTTTCAAATATAATAATAGTTTATACCTTTAAATTATTTGTTAAGAACATATTTTATAGTTTAAATCACAATAATTGATTAGAATTTTTGATAACATTTTTATTCTTCGGTAGATATACTTATCAACACTTGACATTTAAATATAAAGTTCATTCTATATTATTTTCTTCCTACATCTAACATGAATAATAATAATTATACAGAACTTGTGTATGATTAAATAAATTCAAAACGTAATAACTTTCTTCAAATTATTCTTTTTGGGAATTTTTAGACATACCTACTGAAATCTTAAATTATTTATTATCCATATAATTTTCATAGTTTTTTTCACACGTTTACTTGTATACATTTTAATTTCTCAGGTATTTCTGTTAAACCTTAGGGTCATCTCGATTTTCTAAAAAATAATTACTGGTAATTCAAAAAGAAATATAATATATTGATTGAACATTGAATGACAGTATATATCGAACCTTTTTATCAAATTTCGTTTAGGAATTCCCATAACTATTTGAGATGACTGTCCATCAAACAGCTATACAATTTTTATTATTTTATAGTTATATGGTCAAACTACTAATTAGTTTTATGTTATATAATTTTCAAAATATTCGTGTTGATTTTTATGTTACTTATACAATTTTTAAAATGTATTTTTGGGTTTTAGTTATTAGTGTATACGATTTGTTAATTCAATTTTGAAAATTTGAATGGGTTCAACTATTATAGGTATGCAGTTATTAATTTAAAAATTGAATAATTGCTAAACATTTTTTTATGAAAATGTTCAAGTTGTAAATAAATGAACATCAAAAGGTTTCAAAAACATGGTTTACTATTATGATGTGATATTATACATATAACACAATTAACGTCTTAAAAAATATGTGGAAAAATGTTCGATAATATTAAGATTAAGTTTATTAAAATATTCCAATTATATTATAAAATATAAAAAGGTGAGTAAAAGGATGTCGCTCTTCTGTACAGTAGGTTACAGGTGGGTCTCAGTAATGGATGGTGTTAAATTTGAATTCAATGATATAATATTATTGTATAAGAAAAACGATTCTGAGCGAAAACGGTTAGTCAGCCTATGATATTACCAAGTATATTTGATGATATTATTGTGAATAAAGTAATTTATAAATAAACTATTTACGTGGAGCCTTGTTTTCAATTTTCAATCCTTAGCTATAAAAGTTGAACATTTTATAAATTTTTTAACTACAAAATAATTATTAAATTATAAATTTAAAACATTTTGTCAAAATTTGAACTTTAAATGCTTTAAAAACAAAATTGTACCTATGTATTTTTAATAATTTTTAACTGCTCTTGTAACATAATACCAGGAGCTTTGCATTAAATTTTCACGCTTTTTTACCCAACAAAAACCATTTTATTGATATTTATAGAAAAAAAAACTAAAAAAATTGAAAACTGACTGCAATGTCCGTAAACGGCTCAAAAAGAGTCATATTATTTTCAAAATTTTATCGTGTATAGAAAATGCTAATATAAACATTCAGTGAAATTTTCAAGTATTTACAGTCATACGTTTTTTTAATTACAACAAAATAAGAAAATCGTTACACAAGAAATCGAGTGAATATCAAATGTTATAAAAATATGAATTTCAAACGCTCATAAACATTTAATTTTACTTTCTTGTAGACATTTTTTTTTTGATTAAGGTAGACAAACTTATGAGGAATCTTGTATTACATTTTCAAATCTTAGATTTAAAAAAAAAATTCTTTATGAATTTCTAACTCAAAATAATCATTTTTACGTATTTTGTCAATATTTGAGCTTTAAATGCTTATAAAAAAAAATTGTGGCTATGGATTTTTAATTTTTTTCATCTGCCTTTGAAACAATAACCTAGGAGCCTTCTATTCAAGCTTTTTTAACCAACAAATACAATTTTATTGATATTTATAGAATATATAAAAAAAAATAAAAACTGAAAATGTCCGTAAACAGTTCAAAATAAGACATACTATTCGGAAAATGGTATGGTGTATAGAAAATGATAATACAAACATTCAGTCAAAATGTCATGTACTTACGGTCATTTGTTTTAGAGTTGCGCCAAAAACTAAAATTGATTTTCTCGAAAACAGATTTTGCGTAAAAATTCCCGTTTTCCTTAATTTTTCTTTTGTTTTTCACGTCGCTTTTGAAAACTACTGGGAAATGTTTACTTTTGACCCCCCAAATTACCAACTAAATTCATTTTCCTATCAGAAAAGTTACTGTTGAAGAAAATCCAAGCACTTTTACTGTCCTAAAAGGTAATGACAGACACAAAAAAAATAAAAAATAAAATAAAAAAAAACCACATATATCATTGAAAAATCAATACATCGCTTCGCTCAGAATCTAAAATATTAACCACTATTGTTTGGTGTTAAGATTTTTAAAAAAAAAATTATAAAAATTAAAACTATTAAATAAAAAAACATTTAAAGGTTTTTAATATTTAGTGTGTACAATTCCTTGGCTTTTAAATTCTTATTAATTATTATATATAATTAAATTGGATAAATAATTCTAAAACTTTTTTCTTTGTCCGTGGCTTTAATTTAGCATCGGTGTTATGATCATACATTTTATATGTTTTGATGTTCACGTGTAGAATATTGATACAGTCATACAGATCGATAAAAACTCTTCCCTATAAATAATTTAATCAAGTGACATGATAGCATAGGTGTAACAAGGAGGTACTTTGGGGGGGGGGGGGGGCTAAGCCCCACTAACTTAAATACAAGTGTGTGGTGTAAATAGTAAATATCCTGGAAGAAAATTATAATATTATGACAACTCTTTTTTTATTTAATTTAAATTGGTTTTATATAGGTATAATTTAATATTGTAATCCCTTGTATCCCTTGTATCCCTTGTACATCTTTTCAAATCTTTAAATTTTTGGATACAGCTTTATTTTTTGACTGATTTTGCGTGATTTAGTTTATTTTTATCCATGTAAAATCATACATACACCATAACAATACCCAAACATATATTATATATATTTAATATATATACAGCGAGTAGCATAATACAATTTTTTAAACATCATTCATCATAAAATAATCACATAAACTTAATACCAACAAGTGTCATTTAATTTTTTTTTTTTTAAATAGTTTTATTAGGATAATTTATTATAATTTTAGAAACATTAATAATAAAAAGGTGGGCAAGTGGATGTCGCTCTGCTGTACTGTAGGTTACAAGTGGGTCACTGTATAATGGATGGTATTAAATTTGAATTCAATGATATATCATTGTATAAGAAAAACGATTCTGAGTGGAGACGATATGTCAGTCTAGGTATAAGACATATTATACACTTATCTATGGTATTAAAAAAAAAATTGACCTATAATAAATTCCAAATTAATCATATCACAATATCCATTAGGTACATATAACGCGTTATACATCAACAACAAACCGTGATACTATCATCATAATATATCGATGAAAATATTACAAATTAGAAATTTCAAGTGCCCACGAATAATATTATACAATCACAACAAAATAACTAAAAT
Source organism: Metopolophium dirhodum (assembly GCF_019925205.1). Taxonomy (NCBI): domain Eukaryota; kingdom Metazoa; phylum Arthropoda; class Insecta; order Hemiptera; family Aphididae; genus Metopolophium; species Metopolophium dirhodum. The sequence goes on from NC_083566.1 coordinate 11,524,314, forward strand.
AGTTATTCTAGGTTTTTATGTAATTTCGTCCAAATTTGAACTTAAAATGACTATACAAATAAACTGTGCTTGTGTATTTTTTAGATTTTTTGGTAACCGAATTATCTATTTACATGGAATCTTGTTTTAAATTTTCAATCCTTAGCTATAAAAACTGAACATTTTATAATTTATTAATTACAATGGTTGATAATTTTCGAGATTTTGATAAATTCTGTCCAAATTTGATCTTTAAATGCTTATAAAAAAAAACTGTGCCTATGTATTTTCAATATTTTTCAACTGCTATTGTAAAAATATATCAGGAGTCTTGTATTAAATTTTTACACTTTTTGGCCCAACAGATAAAACTTTATTGATATTTATAGAAAAAAAAACTAAAAAAATTGAAAACTGAAAATGCCCGTAAACAGCTCAAAAAGTGTCAAAATATTTTCAAAATTGTATGGTGTATAGGAAATGCTAATATAAACATTCAGTGAAATTTTCATGTATCTACAGTTATTCGTTTTTGAATTACAAGAAAATAAGGAAATCGGTACATGAGAAATCGAGTGAATATCTAATGTTGTAAAAATATGAATTTAAAACGCTCATAAAAATTTAATTTGACTTTCTTGTAGAAATTTTTTTTTTGATAAAGTTAGACAAACTTATGAGGAATCTTGTATTAGATTTTAAAATCTTAGATTTAAAAAGGAAATTTTTTATGAATTTCTAACTCAAAATAATTTGCAAATTTTCGTGATTTTTCCGTATTTTTTCAAGATTTGAACTTTAAACGTGTATAAAAAAAAACTGTGACTAAGGATTTTTAATTTTTTTCATCTGCCTTTGAAACAATAACCTAGGAGCCTTCTATTAAATTTTCAAGCTTTTTTACCCAACAAATAAAATTTTATTGATATTTATAGAAAAAAAATTTAAAAAAACTGAAAACTGACAATGTCCGTAAACAGTTCAAAAAAAGTCAAATTATTTTCAAAATTGTATTGTGTATAGAAAATGCAAATATAAACAACCAGTGAAAATTTCATGCATCTACGGTCATTTGTTTTAGAGTTACACCAATAACCAAAATCGATTTTGTTAAAAATCGATTTTGCGTAAAAATTCCCGTTTTTCCTTAATTTTTCTTTTGTTTTTCACATCGCTTTTGAAAACTACTGGGAAATTAAAATTTTGACCTCCCCAATGCACCAACGATATTCACTTTCCCATCGAACAAGATACTGAAGTCGAAAATCGAAGCATTATTTCGACTACTTATCGTGTACACAGACACAAAAATAAAAAAATAAAAAAAAAACACACATCATTGTAAAATCAATACATTCATCTTTTCACTCAGAATCTAAAACAATTAATATTTTTACTATTGCTTGTTGACGTACAGTTTTTCAAAGTGTGTGGTTATTACATTATAATTATAATAGATAAAATCAATCTGTCCAGCTCGATTGAACCTTTTGCAGAATATCACGATTTGTGTGCGGCCTCTTATCTACAATTTTTCATTTAATATGTTAAGTGGTGGACCTAGGTTTTTTTTATGAAGCTATATTGATAATGATGCTCCCTAGCCCCTAGGTACTTATCATGAACAATGCAACTTCCGCGGGGTAACACAAATTTAACCTATTTTTTGTTATTAGTTTACAATTAATAGGTACGATTAGTTCTACGTAATACCTGAAATCCAAGTAATTTATAATAAAATAAAAAGTTCAATATGCGGAACGGTGGGTGTGCTGTTTCTAATAACAGCAAGTATTTATCATTTGTTTTACTAAAGTATGAGCTATATTAATATATAATATGTGAATTTATTATTATTATATTGAATTTAATTAGGTAATAAGCATATACTAATATATCATGTTACATTTTTAGACTCATTAATTTAGAACATATTTCTCCTTACTTATTAGTTATTTGTATCAACAATTTAAGTCAATAACACGACAAATATACACGATACACCAACAAAGTATAATTAATATATGTAAATAATATAATATAATTTACCATAGATTTTATTAGTTAAAAAATACCATATTCACATTGATAAAAATGTCTAAAGAAATTATTATACCTATAAATAATAATATTATTATTGTATAGGTATTGAATCTCTATAAGTATAATAGAAATAACTATATAGGTAGTTATTTAATTAAAATAATCTGCATAATTAAGTTAACTAGTAAGTAGTATTAAGACTAGTTACTAGATACCTATTATTATAACGACTTTATTTATAAATCATTAATGTAACATTAGTTCACTATATTCATATTCCATATTGGCATTGACAAAACGCAATACAAATAAATAAGGTTAGATAGGTAAAATGTTACCTAAAAGGTACATAGTATGTAAAATAACTTGTGTAATTCTTGATTCAGATTTACAATTACGATAAAATCTCTTAAATAAACACCTATATAAAATCTAAGTTTCCTCGGGGTATTTTAGAGGAGGTTTCCCTATCATTGGATATAAAAACATGTATCTATATAAGTAACACATTATGTGGTGTAATCGTGTGTATACTATGTAGAGTTATTTTTTCATCATTTTCGTATTAGGTATACTAATAACTGATTAATAATAGGTACCTATTAATATATAATATAAAATATACCTTACAAGTACCTGCCTTATTTAATTGTAGAACATTTTAACTATTTTCAAACATATAATATAATATAATATTTCGAAAATTAAATTAATATTTTATAACGACTGTAGTATTTAATATTAATTAATTTATGAAAACAATTAGCTTTATCAATATTCTATATTATTTTCACAAAAGAATTTTTTAATAGGTACTGCAAAATATTCATATTAATTAACATATTATTTTATCTTTTTCAGAAATTCCTCGTCAAGACAGAGAGAAGTGGCAATGTCTACGTTCACGTCCAGGTAAAAATCAATAATTTGAATATAATAATAATTTGAATTTTCTGTTTTAATTTAAACAGACGACTATCATAAAATGTTAGACGATTGTTTTAATTTAGCTAATATATTTTTCATTTTACTTTTTCATAGGAAAGTGTAAATAAATTTCAGTGAAAATAAAATAATTTATAAAACGCCTAATAATATTATTTTCTATATGATTACTATAGGGTATTACCACTGGTTATCCTCCCCAATCTTTAGATTCATGTTAACCTATTTTTACTGGCAATTATCAAACTTATTTATTGTACATAAAAATTTTGTAGATTGTAGATATACTTCAATAAAAAAATCAAAAATATGATTACGTGTATATATTAAGTTAATAATAACAAATTAACAATCAACTGATACTTATATATTACTTACAAAAAATATAATAGTTATGCTTATATAAAATAATGATGGTAAAATAGTCTGAAAACGAGCCAGAAAAAGTTTTAATATTAAAGTTGTTTTATAATTTAAAGGTTGAAGTACCTATTCATTGTGTTTGTTTTTATATTTTTTTATGTTTAGATTATATATCAAAAAAAATTATAAGTATAAATAAAATATTTTATGATGACCCTCATTGCTATGCTTTTTAAGTCACGCGATTTCGATCGCGCAATGTATTATATTTGTTTAATAAATTAAAGATCATAAGATCATAATATGTTAATATGTTTTTTTAAATTTTATTGATAAATATAAATATTATTTAAGAATTTTTTTGTTGAATTCTAAAATTTTACACAGTATATTCAAATTTTAAGTAATTTCACAAACCCAGGTGCATTTAAATTGTATTAAAAAAATCATTCACATTAATTTATTTTATAGGTATAGGTACATTTTATTTTTTAAAGTTATATTTTACAACATAACTACAATAATAAAAACTTCAACTTCAATTCTGATTTACAAGTGGATTATATATGTAATCGGAAAATCGATTTTTTAACATAAATTATATTTTAATATTTAGCTAAGTAATAGTTAGACCATATTGTATCGATGGATATAAAATATTATGTGTATAGGTATAACCTGTAGGCTGTAGCAACTATTTGGTATCACTATATCAGCGACTTACTTATGTTGACTTTATTAAATTATATTTGTAAAATATTAAATTGTTTTTAAACACTCGTAAATTTCAAAATGTACGTAATTCGTGTGACCAAAAAACATATGTGGATAGTATGAATAAAATATAAATATTTTTTAATTTATTTAAAAAAATATATAAATAGGTATGTTAGACATGAAATTAAAAACCTAAAACGTTAATAAATATTAATAATTTAATATATACAATATATTAGTTTTTTTAGTGATGAAAGTAATGTACCTATGTATAGGCGTAATATATGTTTTGTAAATAAATATTATTTTCTATTAACCTGTGTATATTTAAATTAAGATAATTTATAGAATATTTCAAAGTAACAATTATCTTAATAATTAAATCAAACCCTATTTATAATGTAGGTAATATATTAAGAGCTGCTTTAATTTGATTTTATAAAATAAAAACCCATCATTATTTCGCATTTAGAATATTTTTATCTAACGATAATCTTCATTTTATTTAGGGAGATCTTACCCAGCAGGACAAGAGAGCAATATTTCTCACTGTTCATGACCTGGGATGCAATCGTAAGTTTAATCGAATAGTTTAAATGTTTGGATATCAATTCATTAAATAAAATAATTGTTTCTAATTAATGTTGTAATATAGACATATCGTTTGAGAACTTCGTCAACCAGCCATGTATGAGTGAAATTAAAGACCGATCAATATTTATTCATATTGACGTGCCTGGCCACGAGGATAACGCCGATACTCTACCCGACTCGTAAGTATTACTAATCCTTTGTCAGTTTATTAGTTGCATAATACTTAAGATCTGTTAGTAGGAATATTTTTATACCTAACTTTTATTCCTACTTTTGTTTGATATAAAGTTTTCAGTTTCCATCATTGCAAGTGCTAGGAGAAGATTTAGTGGCTGTTTTGGATACTTTGCACATTCGTTATGTTATTGGATTAGGAGAAGGAGCTGGTGCCAATGCAGTAGCAAGGTTTGGTTTGGCACATCCTTCACGAGTTTTGGGATTGATACTCATTAATTGTACTGGATCGGCTACATCGGTGAAGGAAAATTTCAAATCAAAAGTGAGTGTGCACAATAGTATAATGTAGCTATATCTAGATCAGTCATGATACGCAAGTCTAATATATTTATACATGTTACTTATGGTATTATTTTAGTTTGTAAATTGGAAAGGAAAATCAACTGTGAGTCAATCAGCGATGGATTATTTAATTTTCCACAAATTTGGACATGTAAGTCAATAAAATTACCTATAACATAATTATCAGTTCTTGACCCAGTATTTGCTTTACTTATAGCAACTTATGAATGAAACGAACCCGGACAAAGAGTTGGTCATCAATGAGTTTGTAAAACGTCTTCAAGGCACTATAAACTCAAAAAATCTCAAACAATACGTAAACGCATTTCTCACGTACGTATTATAAATTATATGCAATTTTTTATTGTGTCAATAAAAATAAATAATTTAATTATGCTGCTTTAAAAAAATATTATAGCCGAAAGGATCTTATGCTTAAAGACTACAAACAAGACATATTATTGGTAACTGGCGTTTTGGGCTCTTACGCTAATGTTGTCGAGAAGTTACATCGCGATTTGAACAAACACAAGGCTACATTATTGAAAATTGAAAGAGCTGGAGATGTTTTAGCAGAAGCAGTAAGATAACTCTAAATTTAGTTCATAATATTAATATTCCGAAATCAAAAGATTACCTACCTAACACAGCGCATTTATAGCAACCACATGTGTGTCCTCGTCTTACAAACGTAGGTACAGCACTACAGCATACAACATGGCACATTTGTGTTCAGAAGTTCCAATGTTGTGTAATAAGCTTGAATTGACCTTCTATCAAACTTAAAAATAAGAACATTATCTGCAGTTTCTCATAATTTTTTCACGATTTTTTAATTTTGATTGAATGGAGGTACGTTTATCAGATTTTATCGATGCAAATTATTTAAAAATTTACTTTAACAACCAAAATGGCGTAATGTTTAAGTTTATATAAAAATAAAGCTAATTCATAACCAAAAGTATACCTATATAGGGTACTCTATATAGTTGCATAGTAAATTCATATCATGAACTGCATTGAAATATCATTATTACTGCAATAATACTAACAATATGATATGATCGTCGTCGCCCACCCGTTTATCTAACATATTACATTATAGGTACCTACTTAATATCATGTTCAATTTGTTTTCCGTAGCCGGCAAAAATGGCACAAAGCATCCTGCTATTCTGCAAGGGGCAAGGCCTACTTACATCGGTCACGTTGCCAGGTATTGAGAGACAGCGCACATTCTCAGGCAGTTCATCGGATGGCGAGCGTCCTAGGCGCAGTTTGTCACGCGGTATGAGTATGGAAGACTACGATCGACCAAACATTCGGCGACTATCTATATCCGTCAACGAAAACCTCCCGTCTCCCAAATAAAGACTAAACGAATGAACGAATGAACCACCCACGCATAAACGATTGGCTAAATTGATCTACATGAGTACGCTGTTTGAAAACATACATTTAAAAAAAAAAAAAAATCTAGTCATTAACTTCTATTATTACTTCTATTTATACGTGTAATACATTAATCTTGCATGAATTGTCGTTAGTTCCTCTATAGTCGCCCGAAAGAGCCCATAATATCCTTGTACTGTATAATATATATATATATATGTAATATTATATAATATCTTGCCCCTCGATTCCGCCCACATATCAGTATTACAAAATTACACTTTACAAAAAAAAGGCTCTTAATTGTTCTTACTTTATGGAACGCGTTCCTACAATGACAATATAAGCGAGGGCCAAGAATAATATGTTTTGTTCGTTTTTACAATATTTTTTTATTTTCACCTAAAGTGAGGTCGGACTGGAGATGGCATTGGTACATTTTGTCAACGGCTATATAGCGAAACCGTTGACAGATTTTTTTTGTTTTTTTTTTTTTTACTAAATGATTGTGATTACACCTCATTTTATGCCAAAGTATTTATTAATATTTTTTTTCAATTGTTGACGAAATTTTTTTGTGCGAAACACATTTAAATGATTCAAATGTTTATTTTAGCCACGGGTGAGAAGCCATCTTTTTCACGTTTTTTTTTTTTTTTTATATTCTATGATTTTGTTGAAACGAAATAATATAGTGGGGAACATGTTATTCAAGAGACTGAAATTCAGTTTTTGCTTGATTAATTTGATTTAATCTAGAACACTTTATACGTAGAAGCTTTTTAAACGACAACGCTCAGTGGCTAAGCACTAATAAGGTGCAAATTATACATAAAATATAAATACACAAAGATTTATACATGGATATTTTTAAATATTTATAAATACGGTTTATATAATAATGTAGATCTTTCGTTATATGTTTATTATAAATATAATTTTTTTTTTCGTAGTTTTTAAGCTTTTTACACCGGTAGTTGTTATTGTTGCTAAGCTTTATAATAACATTATTATCATTATGAAATATATGTAGGCATACATAATATACATACTATACATATACATAAATAAAATAATTATAACTGTGTTGAAATACATTTATTATGCAATGTTAGTTGTATTATTATTTATTTATTATGATTATATAATTAATTGTTATTACATAATGATAATCAAGTCTTTGGTTTGCTATTTTGTTGTTTATGAACACCCCCGTGTGTAAATAACACTTATATCCATACAATTGAACGAAACCTGAGAAAATCAATACCTATACCATATTTCACTAATGTAATTACCTACAAATGTCACACCAATTGTCTATCATTAAAATCACGAAAAAAACATTTTACACTATCAGTGTTTAGTGGTATTGTCTAATTATATAATTGTTAATATTATTTCGAATATTTTATTACACCGAGTCCGAGTGATAGCAGATAGGTGTACTATGTATGTATAGGTACTCGACGTGCGTCAACAATCAAATAACAACTGTCGTCCAATAAAATCTAAATGAATGAGGAACTCAAACACTTTGTTTCATTTCGTTTGTAACTTTGTTAGCGCTTATTCTCCGGAGATAAAAGTAGTGTTTTATTGCTTTTAAAATGTCAAATACAACTAATTAACATTTTTAAATAATTATATTTGGAATTTGTTCCAGTTTTTGTTTTGTACAATTTGGTACCTACCTTTTTTAATATTTCAAATAATTGAAAATGTAAAAAGTTAATTACTATATTATGTTCTAGGTATAATATAATGACGTTTAATTTATCGGTGTGTCATTGAATCCACCAGTAGGCAGGTATATAGTTTTAAAACAATCTATTTATTCGGACTGCGGGCGATGGAATTTGTAAATTGCACTCAACTGCCCATGGTAAACAAAACCCATAGACCTATGAAGAAATGGACGGTTAACAGAGAAATAGTGATGTGTCCAAGGGCCAAATATTGTTAGAAAAAGATAATAAATATCAATTTATCATGCGTCATCTTGAGCACGTCGCCCCAGCATGTATTGTCTCCGTCTTACACACGCACGACATAGCAAATTTTCGTTCGCTAGTTTCAATAGGGTGCTGTCAGTTTTGAGATTGAAGTGAAATGACCTATTATCAAATTTTTATGTAACAACATTATCTGTGTTCTCTCGTTGGTTTTTTACGAAATTTTAATTGTTAAGTGAATTATGAGCATTTTTAAGTAGTAATGTTTTACACACTCATAACTCGCTTAGAAATTAAAATATCGTAAAAAATCAACGATAGAACACAGATATTGTTGTTAATTAAAAATTTGACCTTTTATAATCTATAATACACATTGACATTAATAGCGAGAGAGAGAAAGAATAGTTCAACAACATATTTAGAAAAATATAGCATACACTTTAGGTAAAATCATATGCACGGATATTGACTATCTCTTTCTAACAAGGGGCGTATTTAGAAGTGAGGGTCAGGGAGGCATTTACTCCGTTCGATAAATTCTGATAGTTACATATTGGCGTTATATGGGCGCCGGTGATTGAGGTACAATGTATAGGTGTGTAAATGTACACATTAATTAATGTGCAATACAAATTATGATGATTTTTAAATCTTCCTGTACATAGATGAATGTGCATTTTTTTATGTGTTTATTACTTAACTATTGTAATTTTTTATACAGATTGAAAATATTCGTTTTCAAAAGTAGGTACGATACATTATTAATCATATTACAATACATTTAACAATTTTAAATGTATAAATTAAATGTTCATGAAAATAAAATATATAAAGTGAGTGTTTAAAGTAAAATGTCGACTGCATGCCTACTAATTACGTCCCAACGATAACTACGAAAAAAATTCTAATCGAAAATATTGTAGCCCGTGTTTTTGTTCGTTCATCGTTGTATCAGTTTGTTGCGTGATAGCTGCAGAGTTGTGGCCAGATTAATATTTACTTACCATTTTAAGATGTGTCTATAAAACATTCATACCTATATTGGTTCTATTCATTATTACTATAGTAAGGTATATCTACGTGTTATATATAAATTATTTTGCAATTAGGTAACTGCTCTGCTGTATAGTAGGTTTCAAGGGTAACCACTACTAACTCGCCAGTGGAGTTAGTCACTGTAAATTGTAATAGAGTAGGTAAATTAAGGTAATCATAGGTAATATATGTCTCTATAATTTAAATTTAATGATAAATCATTGCATAGGTATATGAAAAACTCAAAAACGTTTATAAGCGAAGACGATATGTGTATGAACGATCCTAAATGACTAAGTTGTATGATATATTTGTATTGCTATTAAAGTTATAATTTATTTTACTATTAGTAATGCAGAACGTTGAATTAATTTTTTCCGAAAACATTGCATTTGAAATGTCAATGTGTATTTGTGTGTAGGTGCCTATTAGATATATTATGTATTTTTATATAATGATATGTAACAACTATCACAGGCAGAAATCCATTAAAATTTCAAGGGGGGGGGGGGGCTAACATTATTAACATCAATGTGAGCGGGGGAGGGATTGGCAGACTTTTGGGCAGCCCCCTCAAGCCAACCCTATTTCCACCAATGCGTACTATTCTCAAATAATCTCAATTGGAGACAGGTAGGTACACCCCCAAATCAATGCCAGTTCTCTCAATCGCAGCCAATTCACTTTCTAATTTTCATCTGCAATACATTATTAACTCTAAGTATCAAACAAACTTCGATCAACTCCACGCGAGCAATCATTCGACTCTCTCCTTAATGCCCCCCTCCCTCATTCTTATGAAGGCCAATTTATATAGACCTCTTACCTACCAGCTTAACACAATGTCTGAACCTATGGTCAATAAACATTTTTTTTTAACTATCGCTTAAGGCTTAACCTTAATTTTCCTAATTTCATGGTTATCTATACAGACGGCTCAGTTTCTCCCTCATCAGCCGGAAAACCTTCTATATAGGTACCTACCTGAACTAAGGCTCTTCTAATAAATATAGCATACCTAGCATGAAATCCAGATTTGGTCCAAGTCCGCGCAATACTTACCCGTATTATCATATTGTCATTAAATTATTATTACTATACACTACTCTACGTCACGTGCTTACCGAATGATCTGATAAAAACGAGATGTTTACTTACATATTCAGTTTCCATTTTTTTTTAGTTTTTTTTTTCTATAAATATCAATAAAATTTTATTTGTTGATTAAAAAAGCTTGACAATTTAATAGAAGGCTCCTAGTATATTGTTTCAAAGGCAGACGAATAAAATTAAAAATCCATAGCCATAATTTTTTATTATAAGCATTTAAAGTTCAAATATTGATAAAATACGTAAAAATGACGAAAATTTGCAAATAATTTTGAGTTGGAATTTCATAAGAAATTTTCTTTTTAAATCTAAAATTTGAAAATGTAATACAAGATTTCTCATAAATTGGTCTACCTTCATCAAAAAAAAAATGTGTACAAGAAAATCAAATTAAATTTTACTGAATGTTAATATTACATAGCATTTTCAATACCTACACCATACAAATTTGAAAATAATTTGACTCTTTTTGAGATTTTTACGGATCATTACAAATTTTAATTTTTTTAGTTTTTTTTTCTATGAATATTAATAAAATTGTATTTGTTAGGAAAAAAAGCGTGAAAATTTAATGCAAGGCTCCTGATATATTGTTACAATAGCAGTTGAAAAATATTAAAAATACATAGTCACAATTTTTTTTATAAGCTTTTAAAGTTCAAATTTTGACAAAAATTTATAATTATGTTGTAGTTAAAAGTTTATAAAATTTTCAACTTTTATAGCTAAGGATTGAAAATTTAAAACAAGATTCCACGTAAATAGGTTATATATAAATTACTTTATTCACAATAATATCATCAAATATACTTGTAATATCATAGGCTGACTGACCGTTTACGCTCAGAATCGTTTTTCTTATACAATAATATTATATCATTGAATTCAAATTTAACACCATCCATTACAGTGACCCACTTGCAACGTACTGTACAGCAGAGCGACATCCACTTACCCACTTTTTTTTATTAAATCATGTATACATTATCTCAACCAGTCAAATCGCTTAATTTAACTTACTTATGTGGATCCCCAGCTACATTGATAAGCATACCCACGAATCCACAGTAATGAAGTGACTGATAGGCTAACCAAATCCACAACCAACACAATTTTACCTTCACTTAATTACCTTGGATAGATTTTACCATATCTTACGTATCTCATCACACTTTCAACCTTTAGTCCAACTACTGGATACTGGAATAATCAGCTGCCTGATATATACAAATTTAAAATACTGTCCCCAATATACCTAAAAATCACGCCTTTAAATTTGGTTTAAATGCCTCTCTTCTTTGCACATTACATATTTACATCTCACTGAAATTGCTTGCGATTGTAGGAATATTGGTACGGTCCATAGAATTTATAATAAACGAAATTAAAAACTCGGAACACTGGTAGGTACTCTACAAAATTTAAGACTAGACGGACAAATTCAAATGTTTTCAGAATTCTTATCGCTTCAATAGATCAATAGGAATGTTTGACAAAAAAACATGTCTAAAATACTAAAACAGAAAATCACGGTAAGGAATCCCCTTAACTCTAGCAATGTATTTTTAAACTTTTAGCCATTCAAGTATCGTGTACCTACCTATATATTTTGATCTATACAATTTTTTAACTACACCTAACTTACATATTATGGGTATATTTTATTATACTAAGAGAAGCCTTGAGTATTGAGGATGAGGATCGTACTATAGTATTCCATGCGTATAACGACCGTACCAGTATAGGTACCCTTTACCAGTGTTTGCGACCTTTAGCACATAGATACTTTTTGATTGTCCGTCCTTAGACTCAAAACGTTTAATTTTGCTCAGTTCCCTTAGAGCCTTCAATATCCCTCTCAACCTCTTCTTCATCCTCAACTCTAATTCTGAAATTTTCATCAAAAAAATGTTAGGTCTAAAAATTGAATATTTTATAAATTTTAAACTATAAAATAATTTTCAAATTTTTATAACATTGTAAAATGTCAACATTTGAACTTCAATGATGTATAAAAAAAATGTTGCCTAAACTAGTATTTAAACCAAATTTACAATAGAAGCATGATGTATGAATATATTAAAAAAAAGTTTTAATAATCAAAAATAAATTTCAATAGATATATTGTTTAATATATTATAATTTATAAGGATAAAGGTAAACTATTAATATTTTTAGATGATGCGAAAGTACAAATAATAATAGTATTGGATAAATTAGAATTGATGAATTATACATACAAATGCATAATGCATTAACTCAAAATTTATTTATTTTTAAACACAAACTAAAAAAAAAATCACAAAATTTTTCTTTAGAAATCCATAACTCTAGCCAACTTCTTTAACCTGTTCAACAATATATCGCCTTTTTTCACAGTTGTCTGATATAATATACCGCGTTCTAGTCTAGATTCTGGCGCTCCCAGTTGTAAACTATTCTTGGAAGTACTACTGGTCACCACAGCTCCAGCAACATGATCGATCTTGCAAGTTAAACGTCCAGCAGCTGCAAATCTAGCAACTTCTTTTTCCACAAATCCTTTAGTCACACCAAACGATTCAGCCATGTAATCCAAACTCAATGATCTATATGCTTGTAATATTTGCTTATACGCTAATAACCTCATCTCTTGAACATAATATTTATAGTGAGGGTGTAACAATGGGTCTTGTTTCATGTTCTTTTCAATGCGTGCTAAATAAACAAGGAATTTAGAGTATTGACCTTCATATAATGAGACAAAGTAATCTTTAAGTTCCTTAGAATTTGAGTTTAAAGCCTGAGCCATAACACCATGATGCATGAGCGTTTTTTTCAACTCATATCTAGGGAAAGCTATCATTGACGAATATACAGTGTATTTGATGATAGTGCTGAAATCTGCAAGTTCATACGATTCAAATGTGGGTACAACGTCTACAAACAGCTTGGCCGCTCGGTTGAAATCTCGTATTGCCAAACTCCAAATACCATCATATGCTTTAAGTTTATTTCTGGCACTCCAATCTCCACCAGATCCTCCTTCAATTAACTCCGTGGCTTTGTCTATTGCTTTTTTCATTGCCGGAATATCGCATCCGTGAAAGTATGCAACTCTAAATAGAGCAAACACAGTATCGATTTGCTGTGACTTAGGTACATTTTTCTCTTCTAGTTTAGACTCTGCCAGTTTTGTTGCTTCTTCGCGGTCACCGATGGAACATAAATAAAGCAACTTTGCTTGCCATATACCAGATACTGGGTCATCATCATCTACCATGGTGGGATTTTTTTCTTGTTCAAGTTCTGCCATGCGCTTAGCATTATTAGCAGCCATTTTATCATAAAGAGTTTGGTCAAATATCCATGACAAATCTGTGCATACTTCTTTGTAGTAGGGGGCCATATTATTTTGGACTATACCGGCTAATAAAGATGAAATTAAATCTGGATCTTCTTTAAACTGTGGGAGAGTTAAGCAAAATTTTATCTGAGCCAATTTCAGATACGCTGGCGTAACACCTTCAGCTATGTCCATATTGGATCTGTAAAAAAATAATACAATCTTTATAGCTATAATGAATTACTAAAATAATAAAACAGTTGTACACTCATACTATCAAATATTTACTACAAATTATTATTATATTTAATTACATTAAATTAGGACAGGATAGTATAAACATACTAAAATCAGAACAATAAGTACAATAAAATCATTTTTATTTTAAACATAAAATACACAAAAGAATGAAATAAGCTAGCCAATCATTAGTCGTTTACGACCTCTACTTCGAACATTTTGAAATTGATTAAGAACAGCTTGAACATCTAACTCGTAAGCATTTTTATAACCATCTAAAATTACTGGAAATAACTGTGAAAAATAAGAATGTGTACTGACAAATGCTCTTTCTAAAACATATAAATCTACAGCCTTGTCTTCAACACTTGGATTAAAATGGCTGAGGCCAAAATCAATTAACACCAATGTATCATCCTCTTTTTGTATGATGTTAGAAGTTGTTAGATCACCATGAAATACTCCAAGAGAATGCATTTTTCCTATGATAGCTCCAATATTTGTGAGTAATTTTGTCAACTTGCCATTTTCATCTAGTTTATCTTTAATATTAGTTAGATAGTCATTGACTGTTTGACCATTTATATGTTCCATTATTATTTTATAGTTATTTAAATCCAAAGAATATATAACAGGAGTCGCAATTCCACCCTGTTTACATTTTAAAATAGCTTTCGCTTCAGCTTTAGTACGTTCTTTTCGTATATTTAAATCCAACAATTCATTTCTATATTGTCTTGAAAATCGTTCTTTAACAATGGCTTTTCGATCTGCGAATGTTGTAGTAAATATTTTTGATTCTGCTCCTTGTTTATATAATTCCATGATTGGGATGAAATAGGTATGTGAATTACAATCTGTCATTAAATATAAATTACAGTAAATAATAAATACAATTTTCAAATAAGAGTTAGGTATACCTAACTAAAAAATTAACTTTTCATTTTAATAAATTATTGAAATTAAGTTAATAAAGGTATATAATATATATACCTTTATAGTATATATATATATATGTGTAGCATTAAATAATCAACAAAATCAAAAAATAATAACACTATTTTAAAGAAAATAACAAATTCCTAATTTTTAAGGTGTTCACAGAATATGTTCACTATGCTTAGGTATAACATATAAAACTTTTGGTTATTTTTTCATAATATATTTTAATATGTACATGCTAAATATCTAAATTATAATTTATAGTAAAAATTGATAAGATTAATCTTTTTTAAGTGTGAATTCAAAATGAAATATACTTTAAAACAATAAAATAAATACACTATTCAGAAAAAAAGATTTTTAGAGTTCATAATAATATACATTATATGAAATAAAAAGGCAAACCAAAAGTACCTATTACATATTTTTAATATTCTTTATAATATTATATTTGCTAATATTTGCTATATATATTTTACTAATTTATATAAACCTAAATTAAAACTACAAATTATTATATAGTAAAATAACACTTACCAATTATCAATAAAATCAATTAATGAGAAATTAATGACAACGTGAGTATAGTAAGAGAGTAAACGAGTATAATGAGAACGATTTGATTTAAAACTTATTTCTTTTAGGACAAAAATGAGTGAATTCAATAACAATAGTATTAAATGCTAAATGGATTTGATTTTGTTTACTTTTTGCATTGTCATTTATCAAAACAATCTTAAACTAACCTCAAATGATTTTATTAGTTAAACAACCGTGGTATCTACTTAAACCTTGGTTATTTAAACAGTTGGTATAAATATGAAATAAATATTGAATAAAAAGTCCTTTAAAAAAATATAATATTAATATATTGAATAGTAAATTCAAAATTGTAATAAATAAACAATAGTTTCAAAGATGCAATAATTTTAAACGCTATTGTCTATAAATTATAATTCATAATTTACATAACATTAATATTACATATTATTTCCTATAATCTCTAAAAATATGTATTATCAATTTATTTTCTAATGTAAATATTGATAAAGTGGATATTAGTGGTTAGTTGATATTACTCTATGGCCCATCCATCCACAATTCCACTATCACGGAATAACTCAATGGCTGAATGATCATCACGTGTCTCTTATTCTCTTGCGTAGAGTAGAATACTTACTACCTTTAGTAATAGAAGAATACAGATTGTCCTGTGAAGAAAAAAAGGTATTAAAGGTGCCATAGAAAAAAAATTGCGGACTTCATGGTTTAATACATTTAATTTTTAAATTTTTATTAGATTTCAATATGGTTAGCTCACTAGCCAAAAATGAAGATGCAGATGAAGACATGGATGATGTTTCATATGAGAAGCATAGAAAATTGTTACAGACAATTACATCAAAGACTAAACGAAAGTATGTAATTTATAAAATCTATAAAAATTAATAAATTTAAATTAAGTACGGAAATCTATTTTTAATTTTATTTAAGAATCCAGCCAACTACTCGAAATGAACCAAGTTTACAAGTTTCTGAATTTCATTTGTCAAGTGGACAACAAACAACAAATGTTGATGATTTAACAAATGCATTAAAAAAAAAAGCACCACAAATAAGACAAAAAATTCAAGTTGCTAAATCAACAAAAAAACTATTGCAGAAACCATTGGATAAAGTTCACGCTGATAAAGTAATCATTTCATATCCTAATATTAATATTTATCAATATACCTATGTTAAACTATCCAATACTATTAAACTGAATACCTACCCTTTTTAATAATATTTGAATTGTATCTAGTGTTAATGGACGATTACAAAGTACAAACGTGAAAACCAGAAATTAACAGTTTAACCTAGCTTAAAGATTGTAATAATTTTACATACATTTTGCAGATTTATCAGGGTTTTATCTCTAACTTGGCCTCTGTGTCGTGTATGTAAAACATACACATGCACTTAGACCTCTAAGCTAATGGAAATTGAATTCCACTCCGCCCTGCCATCAATGCTAGGTGATCATATAACCATATTGAGAGACAGAACAAAAAGTAGTGAAGGAGCCCGCATAAGGAACTGTATAAATTTTACTACTTTGTTTCTTTTCTTGATCACTCTTTATCGTACCTCTGACTTCTCTCTCTAAGCGCTATCCATTAGTCTATAGGTCTATGCCCCTTAAACTAAGAACAAATAATTAAAATTTTGTACTGCAATGTTCTGATGCAGTGTTCAAATATGTTATGAATACACATGTATGCAGTGGTGGTATATGGGTAGAAGACACGCAGCGTACAGTGATGAGATGACTATGAATTAATAGACCCTGTTTCAATACTTTCTATAGTCCATTCAAAATGAGATGATAACTCGGTGGCCAAGTTGTGCGTATGGGCGTGGCTTTTGTTCCGTGATAACGCTTGAGGTGCTGCTGCGGACGGGAGCTTTAATTAGTCTAGTATAAACTGCCGATGTGTGTGGATAATTTAAAATGCATTGTGCGTATTTTTTGTATGTCTGTCGGTTCTCAATTCAATAAAAATATTCCTATGAATTGTTTTTTTAATAGTTTATTATTTATTAGTAAGTAGGTAGTAGGTATTTCTTAAGGGGATTCCATACCGTGATTTTCTGTTTTTGTCTAACACACGCACGACATAGGATTTTAGACGGATTCTTGGCCAAACATATCAATTGATATAATGAAGTGATAAGAATTCTGAAAACAGATTTGAATTTGTCGTCAAGTCCACTTGAAATTGACTTTCCCACAATTTTTATTTTTTGATTTTAGCTTCTCCAAAAATTGAAATACAAAAATGTTTAAATACTCTTTTTTAATATGACGTTTTCTGGAATTTAAGGGGATAATATCAATAATGTGGGCAAGTCGATTAAAAGTAGACTTGACGACAAATTCAAATCTGTTTTCAGAATTCTTATCGCTTCAATAGATCAATTGGAATGTTTGGCAAAAACACGTCTAAAATACTATGTCGCAAGTGTGTTAGACAAAAACAGAAAATCACGGGTATCGAATTCCCTTAATAGGTAGTGTTTATTTATCTTATGGGGAGACACAGTTTAAAAGTGTCCCCAGATGGGCCACTGCACGCATGAATCATTTAATTGAAAATATCTATGTCCTCTCTTACATGCCATAAACAGAATAAAAACTAATAAAATACTTAATGGTTTTTAAATGTTATTTTAATGAAAAAAAATATTGGCGTTACAGTAAACCTGCCAAATTCAAATCTTTAATATTTTTAAACTTATTAAGTAATTGAAAGAATAAATAAATATATTAATTATTGTTTTTATTACAGATAAAAAGAGCAGTTGCTTATGATAATTTCAAAAAACACATAAGCAGATGGTCTGCTGTTGTTGAAAAAAATAAGTCTGCAGATCAGTTAAGATTTCCTTTAAGAAGTAGCGAAGTTGAAGTTTTTGATAATCGTATGGTTGATTTTACCCATGGTTTTTCTCACCCTACAGAATTACAAAAAAAAATCTCCGCTGTATTACAATCTAGTAAAATTGTTCAACAAAAACAAAAAGATTTAGTAATTATTTCATTTAATTTCCAATACAGTAATTAATTATTAATCATCTAAATTTATTTATTTTAATTTTTAGAAAATGTCTTGGATAGAAAAAGAAAAAGAAAAGTATCCATTGACACTAAAAGAGTTATTAGAAAAACGTAAAAGTATGGCTAATTTTCGGGCTAAAGAATCATATAGACATGCTAAAGCTCATAGACAAAATAAAATTAAAAGCAAAAAATATCATAGATTATTAAGAAAGGAAAAGACAAAAGAGCAAATCAAAGAATTTGAAAAATTACAAGATACAGATCCGGTTGCTGCATTAGAAAAACTAAATGTTATTGAAAAGACAAGAGCTGAAGAACGTGCTAGCTTAAGACATAAATCTACTGGACAGTGGGCACGGAACCATGTTGTACGGGCCAAATATGATAAAGATGTAAGTAATGAACATTTACAATTTTAATCTAATTGAGATTAGAAGTAGTATTTCCTAATAATTAATAGTATGACGTTTAGTATTATTATTATTATTTTTTTAGTAAATGATTTTTCTATATATTATACTTTGTCTCATATAAAAGTAATCTTAGGAGGTGGCATAATTTTATCCAAATCCCTCAATAAATAAGTTCTATAATCAGCTTTTGTTTCCAACAATATGCCACTGCCAAAAAATCTCTATTAATATACAGCATAGAGTTGTTAAAATATTAAAGTATAGAAGACTGGTATATTTAACATATTATAAAATATAATCATTCCACACAAATGTTAGGTTTGTTTCCAAGCTATGTACGACTGTAGTATAAGCTACTACATTTTTAATATATCCTAGAATATAAATATAAGAATTTTCAAAACTGATATCTATTCATTCTCTTTTGCAGGGTTTTATTTTAATTTCGGAACTACTGTTTGTTTAATTAACTGCAATCCTACTACCTAACCTAATACCATAATATTAATACAATTATAGTTTGTACAAATTTAACTACATACAAATATTGAATATATATAAAAATATTGTTATGGTTTTAAAAATTAAAAACAAAAATATTTACATTTTTATTTAGTTATCATTTATAAATAATCACTAGAGCGCAGATTTTTATGCAATTGTATATTTTTTCCTTTTCAAATTTTCTGGATTTTTGTCAGTAATCTTTACGAATTCTAATGGTTTGAAGCCAATAGCATTTTTTTTTATATTAGTGTTTATTTATGTAAAGAGTACCTTATTTTACCTATTTAAGTACCTTACCATATTTTATTTTATTTTTATTTTTTGGTTGCATATTTTGATAATCATCCATATTATATGACATATTTATATTTTGACACTTAGTGCTTAAAAATCCGTGCTATAATAATAACTTTAGATTCTTCATTCAAAAATATGATATAAAATTCTTTTACAAGCATTTAAAATATCAATTATAAAATACTATTATACTTGTAGGAGTAACTCACTATAATATAATAAAACTAAAATAACTTACTAGTGTTACCTATAATACCATTGAATTTACAACATTAACACATTTTATATATATATATAAAATGTGTTTCAACTATAAAAAATCATAAAAAATATGTAAACCGCATTCTATCCTTATATTTACACGAAATAGAGGTAGACAGCCATAAATATTCTACATACCTATACATACCAGTAAAGTGAATAATAAATTTTCAGATAACTTAAGTTGATTGGTACATTTTATATTATTACGATAAAATATATACTCTAAAGCCCTAAATACTTATTAACCATCATTATTATACGTTTTTTTTATAGAGCCGGATAGCTTTGGCAGAACAGTTACGAAAAAGTAAAGAGTTAACTCAAAAAGTACAACCATCATTGAACGAAACAAATGATTCTGATAGTTCTGATGAAGAACAAATTGAAATTTCTGAACAAGTGGTTGATCCTGATAATCCTTGGCTTGCCGAACGAAAGGAATTCAAAGATTTTATGGTTGGTTATAACAATTTTGTTCAAAATAATTGTGAAACAAAAGACATCCATGATCAATATATAAACAATAAATTAAATTACAAAAATAACAAAAATGAAGAAACTAAATCTGAATCTGAATCTAAAGAAAGTAATGTAAATGAGGTAAAACATGATAAAATAGCAATACCTATAGATAAAACTAAAAAGAAGAAGAAAAATAAGGTTAAAAATATTACAGTTCAAGATCTTTCTATATTCGACGAGGAGGAGAGTTTTGTTGAAGTTCTAAAAATTGTTTCTCCTAAAAAAAAGAAAGTTCATTTTTCCAATGATACTATTAAGTCAGAAACTAAAATTAATGAAATTGATACAAATATTAAAATTAACTCTACGGCTTTGTGCAATAAGAAAAATAATAATATTAATGTAATCAATACAGTTGCTGGAACTTGGTATGTATCGTCAGATAATATTAATGATAATATTTTAAACAAAAAAAAAGTACACAAAGATGTTGAAAACGCATTTAAAACTGTTGAAACTGAATTAAAAAATAAAATTAATGAGAAATTGTTTAATCTCAACAAAACTAAAGTTAAACAACCTTTCAAAACAGATATTGCTAAACGTAGAAATGAAGAATTAAAGAGTGATTATTTAAAAATGAATAATAAACGTATTAAAGCTGAATTTAATGAACCTTTATATGAAAATAATAGAACATTAGATACAAATAATACAAGCAATATTGAAAACAACCTAGGATCTGCTATTAAAATCGTTGAAAAACCTACAAAACAAGTACAAAATATAGATCCTACAGAGTTTTTACAAGTGACTCAAATAAGTTTGGAAACCGAAGAAATGGCTCAGGTAGAAGATCGTTTAGATGATAAAGAAGAAAATGAACAAGAAAAGTTGATTGCAGAAGCTTTTGCTGATGATGATATCATTAATGAGTTCAAGTAATAACTATTTAATCTATTTATGTTCATTAATATATCTTTTATATAATGGTTTATATTTAGGGAGGAAAAGAAAAAGCTGGAAGAGCAATCAAAGCCAAAAATAGAATCAGCACTTCCCGGTTGGGGCAGTTGGGCTGGCCCTAACATCAGGAAACGAACATTTAAGAAAAGAACTAACATGGGGATGTTCAGAACTCCAGCTAAACCACCACGAAAAGACTTCAACCGAGAAAAAGTTATTATTCACGAGAGTGCCGATGATTCTATTAAATCACATTTAGTAAGATTTATTTTTTCTTATTTTGTATTGTATAACTAGTTAGTTGAGGGCATATTATTAATAATATCAAAAAAAAAAAATCATAAAGTAGTGAAGGAGCACCGCATAAGGAACTGTATAAATTTTACTATAATTTGTTTCTTTTTTCAATCACTATATCGTACTCCCGACTTCTCTCTCTAAGCGCTGTCCAATAGCTTATAGGTTAACACTGTATCTAGTTATTTTATACCTATATATTTTTGTTCACAGCAAGTCTGATTCCAACACTATTCGATACAAAACACACGTGTGTTTTCTTGAACGATTGTTTTATATCGGTATATGTAACGTTACACTCAAATTTGTTTCTTAAGAATAACATGTTTATTAGATAAAAACTTATGCACATGTAAAAATGCATAATCGTTCAAACTTAAAATCTAAAGAGGGTCAAAATAATGCATATATTTTCCAAAAATAGCCAAAAAATGAATTATCCCTATACTACGCGGGTTAATGTAGCAACCCTAGCGTACGCAGCATAGCATATGGCCGTTTGATTGTGCGACTCATTTTGGGACGTTATCAGAAGCGAAGTTTGGTCTCCTTATTCTAGTCTTCATGGCTTCAGTCATTGAGAATGGATGTGTTAAATTTGAATTCAGTAATAAATGTTGAATACGTAAAACATTTTTGTACGAAGATGGTCTGGCAGCATATATTTCTAAAAATATTTGATCATAGATTTAATGTTTATATTGGTATTACTAATTTTTTTATTGTAATAAGGAAAGATTGGATACATTTTTGTTAAAATTAAATCACAATTATTAGAATATTACCAGCTGTTATTGACTTAAGTCAATACCAATGTAGATAGGCGTTTATCAACCATGAGGTTACTAATAATTTTGAATGGGTCACCATAAATAAAAATGTCGTTAGACCATTATGAATAGTTTCTTGGTATAAATAGCTTGACATTTTTCTAAATATCTTGAAAATTGCATTGTGTACATTAAATAATTAATATACATAGTGGAAAATAGTTTGAAGTCAACAAATAATATTTTAGTATTACAACAGAATAACTAAATCATTATTTTCCATTTAAATATCCAATTTAGTTTAAATTTGAACTTCAAATGCATATGATCATGGTGAAGTTGTATTTATGAGATTTTTAGGTTTCTGTAAGAACAACTTATGTGGGACTTTCAATTATATTTTGAAGGTTTTTAACTAAACCTAAAATGTGTTATCAACATTTTAAAAAAGATCTAAAATAATTTGAAATCTTAGAATCCTTATAGTAGCTTGAAATTAATCTAAATATTTTAAAAATTACATTCTGTATAAAAAATTATAATTTTAGAAATAGGAATGTTTCAAGGTTCTATAGAACTCAATACTTTTGAAAAATAAACAAAAGCAATTTCAAAAAAATCATAATTTCATATGCTATTAATGTCATCAAAATTTGAACTACAATCATTCATAAAAAAAAATGTGGCTGTATGCTTAATTTTTTTTAATTTCCAGTAATAAAAACTATTGAATAATCTTCTTTTTTACAATTTCAAATTAAAGCTACATATTTTAGTGATGTTGAATAACTTTGTTAAAAACACAACTTGTAACGTTTATAAAAAAAAAGTTGTGACTGTATTTTTGGGATTTTTCTCAATCCCCCTATTATTTTGAAAAATACAAGGAATGTTTTACTTTTAACCTTCCAAAGTACCAACTAGACTCAAATTATTACCAGAACAACATTTTTACCGCTCCAGAAGGTACCGACATACACTAAAAAAAACACATTGTAAATCAATACATTAATTGCTCCTCTCAGAATCTAAAATAGAACTTTAAATTTAAAAATAGAGATATGAAACATTTAATCATCAATTTGAAAAATAATTGTAAATTCTAATTGTATTATAATTGTTATTTTTTTATAGGTTTCTGAATTGCCATATCCATTTAAAGGTATTGAAGAATATGAAGATACAATCAAAGCACCTGTAGGACGAACATGGGTACCCGAGACAGTTTTTCAAAAACTTACTGCTCCCCCAGTTGTTACTCAAATGGGTCAAATTATTGATCCAATTGATGAAAATTCTGTTGTCAAAATTAAATTAAATGATTAATATTTATTTTGAAAATCTTATTTTTATTTAATATAATATAATATACTTATATATAATTTAATATAATCTTACATAATACTTCAATCACAATCATATATGCTCTTTATTACACTATACAAATTAATTATTAACACTAAGAAAAAACTATAATATTAATAACATTGTATAATGCTATGAGTGAGTTTCATTAATTTAAATAAGCCTTTTCAACAACTTGGATAATTTATCGAGCCAATGTAGCATCAATTTGAGCAATCCACGGCATAATTAATTTAATTTTCCTTCTATAAGCACTGTCTTTGATTAATGGATTATGTTCCAAGTATATTGTTTCAAGTTTCTTCAAATGTTCCAAAATTTGAACACTATTCCAATCATTTATTTGGTTGTCATTGATCTAAATAAATAATCATAAATACATTTCATTAATAAATGTTAAATTTTTGAAGATTTTTTTATACTTACCCAAAGTTCTGTTAACTTTTGTAAATGAGTTATATTTTCGATTTTAGAAATTTTATTCATAGACAAATCTAGAGTTCCAAGATTAATATTATCTTCAAGATTCTCAATTACTGTGATTCCATTTTCAGATAGATACAATTCATCCAGTGATATCAACTTGTTAAGATTTTCAATTTTAGTCAAACTATTATTTTGTAAGCTTAATATTTTTAAGTTAATCAATGTGTCTAAATTTTGTATTTTATCAACTTTATTTTTTCCAAAGTATAATTCTGTAAGACCAGTGAGACATTCGATATTTTCAATTGTCTGTAAATTATATAAATTTAAATTAAAACATAAAAATGGGAGAAATTAATTTTAAATTTTGAAAATCAAATTTGAAAATGGTTTAGTATAAAATATGACTAATAACTAAGACTCACAACTTAAAGCACCTAAAATTATCGCTCAAAGAAGTATTTAAAAATATTAAGATAAAAAACGGAAATTTTAAAAATTATAACCTTGAACCAAAAAAAAATTCTTCTCAAAAACATCTATTTTATTTCCTCTAATATTATAATATAACACTAGGTATTTGTGTACTGTGCCGAGTATATTTTTCTTAGTCTACAAGACTAAATTATCTTTAATTTATCAGTAATTACCATTGCATAGCATTGCATCAAAGTAGAAAAACTAGTAAAATTCACCGAAATAATAAAAACAGCACTCAAATTTTATAATTGAAATCCTAGCAATGTAACATAAATTTTGGATTTCCATAATATTGCTAGATTTTATACCAAGTCAAAACAATCTTCAAAAGCATTAAATATCAAACCCTGCTTATAACATAATATAAGGCATGTAAATATATATTTTGAAAATGTTAGTTACCTAGTATGTTGAAATTACTTTTCATAGTTTAGAGATAATGTTAACTCATAATTTACAAAATGTTAATATGATTTAAATATAGCACAAAGGTAAATAAATAGAAACTACAAAGTATACCAAAAAAAATTAGATTAAATGAATGATAGCTATAAGCAATATTTATAACAGAATTTATTTTTTTGAAAATTATAGACGTACCTTAATTTTGTTATCTCCCAATTCCAACATTTGTAGATTTAACAAATGATTAACATTAGTAATTTTAGTTATTCGATTACTGGATAAATACAATTTTTCTAAATTGATCAAATGTTCAAGACCTTCAATTTCTTTTATACGGTTAAACGATAAATCAAGCACTCTAAAATTACAATATATAGATTTATATTATAATTTGGTTTATACAATGCACAATTAAAATACTTTACTTTAAGTTTATAAGACTGGACAGATTTTCAATTTTAGTTATTTGATTATCATACAAATCAAGTTCATTAAGCGAAACAAGCATTTGAATGTTTTCAATTGTCTTTATATGGTTCCAACGAAGACATAAAGAACGAAGGCTGAGCATGTGTTCAAAGTTTTCAAGTTTATCCAGTCTTTGATGATTTAAATCTAACTCCTGAAAAAGAACACATAAGTTAAACAATGAGTTGAGAATTTTAGAAAATTAGTTGCAGGAATATTAAATATAGTATTAAAAAAATTAAAATTGTATTTTCAAGACATATTCATACTCTATTCAGACTAAGACTACTCTGTTTGCTTACACATCAATTATGTGAAGAATAGTGTCAAATGGTTGAATGTGCGTGTATTTCCACAACCAGTCTGTGTCATTGTAAACTTCTTCTGAATAGAGTATAATAGGTTCATACAGATCACAAAACTGTAAAAGGTTAGTTTACAAAAAATGAATATTAGCTGATTGCCCTAGTATTCTTATCATCTATTGAACAGTGATATTTTTAACATCAAGCACTTATTAATTTACTAAAATATTTGAAGAAATTTTTTTTTTACATAACTCCATACAGGTAAATAATTATAATTTTTACGGTTAACATTTTTAAGTTTGTTACTTTTTTAAATAACAACACATTTATTATTTCATATTCCATAATAGAATATTTTTTGGTGTACCTACTATTTTTATATAAAAATTTTTTTTTTTTTGGGGTGTTTTCCGGCCTTTGAGACCAGCCTGTACATATATTCCTCCACCTCTCTCTGTCTTCTGCTACTTCCTTCCAGTTTGCTCTAGGATCTACTGTTTTTACGTCTCTCTTCACACAATTTTCCCATCTAAGGCGTGGTCTGTCTACCGGTCTTTTTCCTATCGGCTCCTCTTCAATTACTACTTTTATCATTGTGTCCTTTTTCCACCAGGCATGTCCAGCCCACATTAACCTTCTTTTTGCAACTTCCCTTGATATGCATGGTTTTTGGAACATGTTTTGAAGCTACTCGTTGATACATATTTTCCATTCTCCAGTTCGAGGGTCAAGATATGGTCCATATTTTCGTCTTAGAACTTTTCTTTCAAAAGAACCTAATCTTACTTCCTCTATCTTTCTTAGTGCCCATGTTTCTGAGCCATACAGGATGATAGGGCGTATTAATGTCATGTACATTTTAATTTTTAAAATTATAAAATTTTCAATCAGTAGCAATAAAAATTGAACTTTAAATGCGTATAAAAAAAGCGTGCCTATGTATAATTAATATTTTTTAACTGATTTTATAAAATATCATGAGGAATCTTGTATAAAATTTTAAAATCTTAAATATTGTATATAGAACATTTTTTATAAATTCTAATTTCAGATGCTCATAAAAAAATATTATGGATTGCTCAACTTTTTTATTAATTTCCACTTTAATTCTATATTATCTATCAATCCATTTTTACTTGGTTAAAAACTTGAAAATGTATTACAAAGTTTTTTTCATCAATTGCTATTAGTTTAATTCAAATAAAAATTGAGTGTAAATAATAATAATTTTTATAAGTGTCTGAAGTTAGAACTATTGCAAAATGTAGCACCATGTACATAATTCAAAACATCAACATTATTGCAACATGTAGATGTTTTCTTAAATCTAATAAATTAATAATCATTTCCCTATATGATACAAAATGCGGGTGTAGAATCCTCTAAAGATTTATATGAATATTTTCAATGTTATTTGAATGTAAAATTAAAGATGAGATTATTATTGTTATGAATAATAGCTCATTCAAATTCTGACAAAAAAATATTTACAAATCATAGCTACATAACATAATGTTTATAGGTAGTGAATTCTACCAATCTACCTTCCTAATAACCATCGTTTGGTTTATCATAAAACTTTAAATACCTATTGTATCTATTAAGTTTTTTAATCTGAATCAATTAATAAAAATAATATTTACTTCAGCATTTTCATCAATTTCCACACTATTTTCTTCATATATTATATATTTTACTCCATTTTCGTCCATACCTTCATTACCTTCTTCTTTTTTAACCTCTGAAGTCCCTGCATTTCCATTAGCTCCTAGTTTGATACATAATAGTTAGACAAATCAACTTCATCAATATTTTAACATAAATACATTTATTAAATAAATCTTACCTTTATTTTCAATTGAGTCCATTTTATTTAATCGTTAATAGGTAACAAATAATATTCTTTTTCTTCAACAGGATTTTTTTTACATCAAAATTAAGATTGTTAAAACTGAATGTTCAAGGTCCAATAATCAACTAAAAACAACAGAACTATATACTAGACTATAAATTACCTATACCTAGGTCTATAATCTATGCTAAACACATTTATTAAATTTTATGGATTATTGGATTCTAATCAGTAAAACTTAATAGTTAATAATCACGATCTTCAGAAAAGTAAATAAACGGTCTACGGATAAGCAAAAATTATATGATTACCTATGTTTTGAATTTTGATGCTAACATTTATGACAAACTAAATACTAATTATAATTGTATGTAAAAAAGATACAGTATAGACCGTTAGATACTCAGCAGATATTGGAATTTAGAATATCGGATCAATCATGATTATGTTTTAAGATAGTTCTATCCAAATCTCTTTTCTGTGGTCGTATCTATGTGTTTTAATGTTCATGTGTGGTACCTACCTATAATGAAAAATTAGGACCACGGCTAAAATCGTCTGAAATGAGTGAAATGAGGTTTGAACACAATATGTTCGGTTTTTTTATGTGCTCCCTCGATAATCGATTCTATCACGGTCTTTTTTATTTATTAATATTTATTTTTATTATTTATTTTACGTTGTTTCAAAGTTTGAGCACATGAATTCTGGTCAAGGATAGCGGATCCTGCTAATCAGTAATATTCTGTTCCGGCCTCCGATATTTAATATTTATCATATTTATTAAAATTTTTCTTGATATTGATAATTGATATATTTTATCCCATGAAGACTAGAATCATGATAAAGTATTTTATAGTTAATTTATCATGGAACATAGAGTAACTCTAATAGACAATTATAGTAACTACTCTACACGAGAACTACAGGCTGATCGAGTTTCTATGACGAGACCAAAGCACAGATAATAAGTTTATTATCTATATCCACGAAGACTAGAGATAAGGTCAGAGGCCAAACCATACTAGAACAAACTCTACCACAAAAAACGTCCCGTTAAACATTCTTATATTATCTATGGGTAAAACATAGCACACCAATTTCTCCACCAGTCTGCGTGGCGGTTAAATCCGAGGCTGGCGTATAATTAACCCGTATTAGATAGGGACATAATTGACTTTATTAACTTTAAAAAATTATAATTCTAAAAATGGTATTTAAATTAAAATTACACCATCGTATTCAGCGCAAATTTATCTTTAAGAATAAATTACAAAAAAAATATTAATGTTCTATATTTACGTAATAAATGTACATATAAACAGTAATAATAGGTAAACTGTTTCGTTTGCATAATTATTATTATTATTTACTACATTTTGGATACTTTCCTGTTTTTTCCTAACTAGTCATAGTGTATCTTTATAATTAGCTCTTTTTACAATAAAACACATGCGCATTGTTAAAAAAAAACGGACAATATGGGTTTAGAAAAATCTTAGTTCTAATCAACACAACTGACCAATTGGATTGAATGATCAATCATTAACAAAGATATCTTAGTCCGTGGGTGAAGCCAACTAAAACCACCGGTAGCGCTGAAAACATTGGATCAGTTCGAAGAACCTTTTGGTGGCTGTACCCTGACCCCCGCCGACCATGTCATGATTTGCAACCATAGACCTTATGCGGTATAAGGTTTATGTTTAAAACCACGACGGTGTTTGAAACTATAGAAAAAGAAAATGCCGCCAGAATTAAATTTTGATAAACGGTTAGCTGATATCTTATTAGTTATTACTATATTATTATATTTATTTCTCAGTTCTCTTACTTCATAGAAATACTCGAAAGTTCTTAGTCGTTTATTACTTTTAATATATTTTATAGAATCCGTATTCCGTATATTATGAACATCAGACTATGTACCGATTATGAATTATAATGTCATTTAATATTCGTATTTTGTTTGGATTATATTTTAGTTGTGTTTAATTCATTATCATAATTTGACGAATATTTTCTATGACATGGATAATAATAAAAAACGTAATTTGAACAGCGATTTAAATAATTGTTTGCAAAGTTTAGACTCACAAAAAATCACAGAAAGAAAGGTAATGCCATAACATATATAATTATAATTTATAAAATATATGTACTATACATATTTGTTCTACCATTTAATTTAATGCATGGCTAAACAATCCATATATAATATAATAATTTTTAAAGATTGTTGAAGATGTTAACAAATGTATTATAATTGTTCATAATAACAGTTTAGAGTTTAATATTTATCAATGAGTAGGGTAACCTTCTAGTTTCTACATTTTGTTTCTAATTATGGAGCTAATTGTAGAAGCTAAAACAGACAGAATATCCAAAAACAGAAGATCAACCTCCATATATATTATTAACTGTTTCATACTTTGATTATATATGGATATTATTTATCTAATGTCTGTTATAGGTATAAAGACCAAATAAAAACTAAAAAGTTTATTAGTTATCTTGATTTTTAAACATTATAAAGCTGTTTATGTGAAAGAAACTAATTTTTAAAAATAAATAAATAATTTAAATAGATACAATTTTATTATTTTATTTTAAATTTAACAATTCACTGTACCATTTGAATCTAGGATGTTTCCATCCCATTAAGGGCCATTCTCCTCGCCCTGGGCTAAAAATTAAGTTTTTTTTTTTATTTAATGTTTATTAAAATCGCTCATTAAAATTAAAAGTAAATATATTAATCGATAATGTACAATGAAAATCAATAAATGTACAAATGGTCAAAGCGCCCGGTGCCGATGCCATTTTGTCCTCAAAAATATACGGGAATAACGATACCGCCTTGTAGAATCAACCAAATTTCATAATTTTTTTTTTAATTGCTAAAGGGAAATATTCTACAGCCCGCATCGATCTCTGTGTTTTAATATTTTATTCTCAAACTTTATAATATGTCTAAAAAAATACAAAATAAAAAGCATTTTTTACAAATTTTTTAATACAATTTTATGAGGAAGCTCTTCCTAGCTGTAGGAAGTCGTCTTTCAGATAAAAAAATAGTCATCAAAATCCGACAATTCTACAAAGCCTGAGAGTTCTGCCCGTGAATTCATTTTTTTTCTATAAAATACACCCTATCAACCCCCCCTCCCTAAATAGCTATCGGGTAGTAGATTAGTGGAAAAATATTATAATTGAAATGGCAACTACAATTTAAAATTTTATTTTCAAATTTAATTGAATTTCGGAAAATTTGAAAAACTGGCACCGGGCCCATTAAATTTATATATAAATATAATTCTAACTCAACTGCCATACTTAATAATACTTATACTAATATTAATTTTAAAAATACAAAATTAAATAATAATAAAAACCTAACTGATATCTTTTATTTTTGGAGTACATGTAAAGGGTATGCTTTTTATTAGTTTTATTAGTAGAAAGTATCTTTGCCCCAACCCACTAATTAAAGCTCTTTTTCTAAACATAATAATCTTAACAATATTTTTTTTTGTGTATAGTGATTTATAATATAGTACTTGTAGCAACTGTACTTTATAGGACTTTATTGGTACAATTAGGTTTAGTGTACAAAATATAATATACATTACTGATGTCCTTATGCAGTCAATTTAATATTTATGTGTTACATAAGGCATAGTTTAACAATTAACATGACTTATGGGACACATACTTGACTATGCATATGGGCATGAATTATATTGAAATATTTTTTATACCAGTCTTAGGGACAGTTGTACCGTTTACGGTACAACTTCGATTACACTTAATCAGCTTATAACAGATATTTAACCAGGCACATTCGGTCAATTCAAGTCCGGTTAACTTTAATCGAAGATACAACTGGCCCTTAATATAATGTATGTCAAGTGTGTATTTTAGGGATAATAAAATGTAAATTTATTAAATGTATAAGTTACTATCTCATAGGTGTGCGCACGGGGCGACCCGGTCAAGCCCAGGATCGACCTGAAACTTATTAGGGACATGGTAAAATATGCATGTATATTTTCGTAAAGACCATGGACATTTTATTTGTCGTGAAAGTATAATAAAATCAAAAATATCAAAACCATTGTACCTTTATACAAATACAATAACTATAGTATTATATAGACAATAATAGGTTAATACATTTCAACATGCATGCTAATATGTTAAAAAAAAAAAGATTAGGGGTGCTGTCAAAATATTAGGGCACTATAATTTCCCATTCTCAACCAGAAATTGAAGTCTTCATTACAGAAATATAATATTTACAACTTGCTATTAATTAATGTACAACCACATAGTATTACTCATAGACCTATAAACTATTTGACAGCGCTTAGAGAGAGAGGTCAGGGGTACGAAAAGAGAACGTGGGGGAAATACAGTATACGTCTATGATTACCCCCTTTCTCTCTTTTCTCTCTTCGTTCTTAGTTTATAGGTCTATGGTTCTTTCTCACACACTCTATATTGGCGCCACTCTGTGATGGCTGGGTGGTGAGGGAGGCGCAGTCCATTAGTTTATAGGTCTATGGTATTACTAGTATTTTCTTAATACTGTTTAACATCTTATAAAAACAATATATTTATAGATAAAACGACAAGAAATTCAACACCTATTGGAGAATGATGAAGTCGTTGAAGTTTTGAATAATAACAGTAGTCTGCAACAGTTAAATCAATCTCAAAGTAATGGTCATGTAACGTGGATTAGTCTTCTTAAATATTATCACAGAAGTTTAATACTGGTTAGTAAATAGTAAAATGGTAATTTAAACTACTATAAAAACAATTAAATTCATTAGTTATAATGTTTTCTTTGCCAGGATGTTGATTATGAAGACAAAAAGAAGCAAAGATTAGGTAACAGTTACAAACAACCAAATTTTGAAAACTGTTCTATTTTGCTGAGAAATATTATCAATAAAGCTAACAAAGGTAAAAGTAATTTATTATTTAAGTGTTTACATTATAATTTGACAAGAATAATTTAACATTTTTCATGTATGGTTGAATAAGTCTCTTGTTGAGTTCCTGAACAGTTGACCATTCATAATCTGTCCATATGCCCTTTTCTTCTACGTTTCCATCCAAAAGTTTTGCTTTGAAAAAAAATATTTTTGCCCCTTCTACATTAGATTGTTCTCGTTTTTGTTTTGGATACTTATACTTATAAAACCCACATGGAGCGTTGCCATAAAATCTAACATTAATATTATTTCCACATGATTCTTTTAATATTCTTTCGGATGTTTCTCTTAATGTTTCTCCATCTTTCCACAAAGCTTGTGGTAAGACCCAATAGTCTTCATGGCCCAATTTTTGTTTAACAATTAAAACCAAATTGTCGTCCAATTTTCTTTTTAATGATTTAGTATCATTTATTGTGTCTGCCTCAGTTGAATGATTAGCAAATTTAAAATTTAAAAGTTCTTCTTTGTTCTTATCTACATAGTCTTGCGCCGATTGATTTGATGCTTGATCCATATCATCAAAATCAATAACCTTGCCATTTTTTAATTTTTCCATTCTTTTAACATCTTTTTCATGTCTAAGCTCGTGATCTGATTTCAGACTCTTTTCAAATTCAATTTCTTGTAAAATATTTTGAAAATTTACCTCTGTATCAGTTAATGCTTTAGTTATAATTGGTTTACGTTGTAGGCATAAACCAGCCATGATATCCCATTTCACTTGCGTTGTTGAATGCATTCTGCTATAGAAGTTTGTGAACTTAATCATATTATGAATTGTCTTCATTTTTTTAATTTTTGTTAAAATAGACACTAAGTAGATAATAAATTGTCGTATTAAAAATATATATGCATATAATTAAATAATGAATATTGCCATTTATAATTGAATTACAAAGTTAAACTGTTATGAGCTGAATAAGCCGTAGTTGTGTTATTAGTTAGTTCTTCACGGACTAAAATAGTAAAATCTTATAGTCTGCCCGTCTGGACTCTGGACGGTGTTTGAGTGTTTCTATAAAAAATCAGTGATAACTCATAACACATAACCACGATTTAAGATATATATCTTAAATCGTGCTCATAACTGATAAGTTGAAAGTTGATAAATGATAATATTAAATTGACCGTGTGAGGACTGGTCACATGGTTGGAGGGTGTGGGGGGTTGACCGCGAAAAAATGTAGTACAACAGGCGGTGTTCGGGGGGATATTTTCCTTTTGCATTACTAGTGCAGGCTGCTGTCCTAGTGGATACTTATAGAACTAGATACTTTCTATGATATGTGCTAGTAATGCTAAAAGGAAAATATCCCCCCCGAACTCTGCCAGTTGAACTACATTTAGTAACCACAATATTCATCTCGTGTCCAGTCCTGTAGTCTGTCCAGCACGGCTATAGATAGTATGGTTGCCCATCGACCCATGATTCCCATACTTGAAAAGTGTCTACCAAAATGAATCTCGGGTGCCCTTGAGTGATAAGAAAAAATGGTAAGAATGGTTATACCATAGAACAATACGACTGGTTATATGACGGTTACGACGGTTACCAACTTGTGGTGGTGTTGCACAAGAAGTCGGGGGATATTTTCGATTTTTTTCACGTTGGCCGCCCTGTAGGGCCTTTTCCGGGAATTAAATTTTAAACACGATTTATTTAAATGTATAATATGATGTATATCTTAAATCGTGATTTAACGCTAATTAACTAATAACAGATTTTATTACCGGCAGAATTCGGCCGGTTAAGTGTCTGTTAATTTTTACCGGACATCGTAAAAAAAGGCCCTTTTAAGTCATGGATAAGTAGATAACATGTAAAATAGATGACCCACAAATATAAAAAAAATTTTATATTTCTTTAAAATGACCACAGACTATATTAAAATCTTATATAAAAAAATATATATATAATACAGAAGTCAAATAATTTATATATTCCGGTCGAAATATTATTTTGTACTTAGTATTCGTTTTTATAACTATATTTAATGTATTTTACATAAATTTGTCATACTTACAGTATAATTATAATTTTTTCCCCACTTATTTTAAGTATGAATTACTGGAAATATCCCAAAATATAAACATAAAAATTCTAGTTTCTGGCATCTTTAATTTATTACAATATGGTTAATACAACTTTTGGTCTCTTCTCTTACCAAATAAAGTGAATTATATACATGATGTAACACGAAGGCCTGACAAATGAAATAACGATTGTTCTAATCAATATTTCAGATTTATGTATTGATTTTACAATGATATGTGTTTTTTTTTTTCTTTAGTTTCTGTCATCACCTTTAGGATAGTAAAAGTGCTTGGATTTTTCTTCAACAGTAACTTTTCTGATAGGAAAGTGAATCTAGTTGGTACTTTGGGGGGTCAAAAGTAAAAATTTCTCAGTAGTTTTCAAAAGCGACATGAAAAACAAAACAAAAATTAAGGGAAAACAAGAATTTTTACGCAAAATCTGTTTTCGAAAAAATTGATTTTGGTTTTTGGTGTAACTCTAAAACAAATGACCGTAGGTACATGACATTTTGACTGAATATTTTCTATTAGCATTTTCTATACACCATTTTGACATATTTTGAGCTGTTTACGGACATTTTCAGTTTCTATTTTTTTTAGTTTTTTTCTATAAATATCAATAAAATCTTATCAGTTGGGTAAAAAAATCTTGAAAATTTAAAAAAAGGCTCCTAGGTTATTGTTTCAGAGGCAGTGAAAAAAATTAAAAATCCTTAGTCACAGTTTTTATTTATAAGCATTTAGTTATAAATTATAAGTTCAAATTTTGACAAAATACGGAGAATCATGAAAATTAGCAAATTATTTTGAGTTAGGATTCATATAAAATTTTCTTTTTAAATCTAAGATTTGAAAATGTCATACAAGATTACTCATAAGTTTGTCTACTTTTATCAAAAAAAAATGTTTACAAAAACGTCAATTGAATTTTTATGAGCGTTTCAAATTCATATTTTTACAACTTTTGATATTCACCCGATATCTCATATAACGATTTTCTTATTTTGTTGTAATTAAAAAACATATGACTGTAGATACTTGAAAATTTCACTGAATGTTTGAATTAGCATTTTCAATACACAATAAAATTTTGATAATAATTTGACTCTTTTTAAGCTGTTTACAGACATTGTCAGTTTTCAATTTTTTTAGTTTTTTTTTCTATAAATATCAATAAAATTTAATACAAGGCTCCTGATATATTGTTACAATAGCAGTTGAAAAATATTAAAAATACATAGGCACAATTTTTTTTTATAGGCATTTAAAGTTCAAATTTTGACAACATTTATCAAATTTATAATTTATTAATTATTTTGTGGTTAAAAATGCATAAAATGTTTAACTTTTATGGCTAAAGATTGAAAATTTAAAACAAGGCTCCACGTAAATAGGTTATATATAAATTACTTTATTCACAATAATATCATCAAATATACTTGGTAAAATCATAGGCTGACTGACCGTTTTCGCTCAGAATCGTTTTTCTTATACAATGATATTATATCATTGAATTCAAATTTAACACCATCGATTAGTGACCCACCTGTAACCTACTGTACAGCAGAGCGACATCCACTTATCCACCTTTTTAATATTGAAAATAAAAATTTTACATTTTTCATATTCTACAAAATAATTATTAAATTTTAAAGTTGATATATTTTGATACAATTCGAACTTTAAATCCTTATAAAAAAAAACTGTGCCTATGTATTTTTAATATTTTTCAACTGCTATTAGAACGATATATCAGGAGCCTTATATTAAATTTTCACGCTTTTTTACCCAACAAATAAAAATTTATTGATATTTATAGAAAAAAAAACTAAAAAAATTGAAAACTGACAATGTCCGTAAACAGCTCAAAAAGAGTCAAAATATTTTCAACATTTTATGGTGTATAGAAAATGCTAATATAAACATTCAGTGAAATTTTCAAGTATCTACAGTCATTCGTTTTTTAATTACAATAAAATAAGAAAATTGTTACATGAGAAATCGAGTAAATATCATATGTTGTAAAAATATAAATTTCAGACGCTCATAAAAATTTAATTTAAGTTTCTTCTAGACATTTTTTTTTTGATAAAGGTAGACAAACTTATGTGTAATCTTATATTACATTTCCAAATCTTAGATTTAAAAAGAAAAATTAATTAAAAATAATTTGCTATTTTTCGTGATTTTTCCGTATTTTGTCAAAATTTGAACTTTAAATACTTATAAATAAAAACTGTGACTAAGGATTTTTAATTTTTTTCATCTGCCTTTGAAACAATAACCTAGGAGCCTTCTATTAAATTTTCAAGCTTTTTTACTCAACAGATAAAATTTTATTGATATTTATAGAAAAAAAAACTAAAAAAATTGAAAACTGACAATGGCCGTAAACAGCTCAAAAAGAGTCTAAATATTTTGTAAATTTTATTTAAGAGTTACACAAAAAACCAAAATTGATTTTCTCAAAAACAGATTTTGCGTAAAAATTCCCGTTTTTCCTTAATTTTTCTTTTGTTTTTCATGTCGCTTGTGAAAATTACTGGGAAATTTTTAGTTTTGACCCCCCAAAGTACCAACTAGATTCACTTTCCTATCAGAAAAGTTACTATTGAAGAAAATCCAAGCACTTTTACTGTCCTAAAAGATGATGACAGACACAAAAATAAAAAAAAAACACACATCATTGTAAAATCAATACATTCATCGCTTCGCTCAGAATCTAAAATGTGATATCCATGTAGCGCACGAATCAATAAATTATATGAAAAATTTTTTTTAATACATTACATTCTGCTGTATAGCAAGTACAAAAATAAATTGTAAATCTAATAAAATCCTCTATACTCAGAATCTATAACTTGTCTAATAAATAATTTCTATTTTTTTAGATCAACCTTATCTACCTATCAATGATTTTTTAAAATGTATTCTTGATGTTTCACAAAATAAAACTTTCCAATTGTACATGGGAGAAGTATACTATAAAATATTAGAACAAAGTATTTTATCTCAGAGTTATTATTGGCATTCATTAAGCAGTTATTGGAATGGCAAGTATATATTTTTTATAAATACAACCAATCATTAATGTATGTATTTTAGATTTGTTTTCATTGGCTTACAATTTATACAATGAAAATCTTGCAAATATGAGACACGTTTCAATAAAAATCATGAAACACGTAGTTGTCAGAGGTGATGCCCATTCTAGAGTGTCATTAGCGGTTAAAAAAAAGTAAATATCTAGAATAATTATGTTGTGTTATTTACAATAACACACTTTGCTATAGATATTCATAAAAATTGTATATATCAAAAATGGAGAACACTTAAAAAAAATATTATCCATGTGTTTAATAGTTTTAAAGTTTCGGTTGAAATCAAACATAATGTTTGAAAATTACTTTTATGTATTTACGTTTTTGTAAACTTACTGTTTAGCAATATTATACTTTAAAGTTTAAAGAAGTATCCTGTAAACTTAAATTAGCAATGTTATTTTATTTATAAGACATTTTTTTTTTGTAAATGTCTCAATAAATTTATAGTTATTCATTATGTAAACATATTACATGTTATGCTATTCATTATTATGAATAGTATTAACTTTTTTTCTAAATGTTCGGTGTAAAAAATTTAAGTTATGTGTGTGCAATTTTCTATTTTCTATTTATTATGTTTCTTGAAACCTATTTTTCACTTGATTTTTGCATAGCCTACTCAAATTGTTATTAATGCAAAAAGAAACTATTCTTTCAATGCTTGATATATTTAATATTCTTCAACGATTTTAGGAAAGTATTTCAATTAGTTCATGAAACCAAAATTTTAACTTGTCGTTTATAAATTAAAAGTCAATAGTGGATTCACCATAGAACACTTTTCGTAATGAGTACAAGTTTAGGTTAATGACAATATTTACTAAATTATAAATATCATAAACTTGTATTTAACTTATAAAACATGAAATTATAATGTGTATGTATAATTGTATTATAGAATATTTTCATACTTAAATAACGCAATAATGGATACACTGAAAAAGAACAATGACTTTTTTTTAAGAGAAGATTTAATTGTACTTGTATTTGGGGTTTGTAATACGGTAAGTTTATATTTTGAATGTTCATAGTATTTAACAAAGAATAACTAAATACTTAAATATTATTTAATCTTGTATTTCTAACAAATACATTTATAATATTTATATACTAGATATGCAATAATATAATACTATTATGACTATTTTTCCTTAATGTTTAATACTAAACATAGGTTTATTCCTAACATACTATTTTGAATTAACTATTAAAAGTATGTTGAAGATTTAAATATATAAATTGAAAAAGCAAAAAATATATAGAAACATAATATATAGTTTTTTACAATTTGTAGAATTGCAAAAATACTGTAGAGTAAACTACTACTGTAAAATAGTTTTATCACATATAATTTTAAAAACTATAAGACGCAAATTGCATTTTTTTCATAATATTTTTTAAATTCCATTAACTGGATAATTATAAATTTACCTATTCCCATGGCTATAAGCCTATAACCTTGGTTGTGTTTAATTGACAAATAGAGGCATTTAAAATATTTGGAACTTTGTTGTACTTGTGAAAATAAGTTTATATTAAATAATTTTACCTCTATATAACTAACATTATGTAAATAAAAATAAATATATTCTACATTTTAACACCAGAAATAGAAAATCCTGTATTTAAAAATATATAAAAATAATTATTTATTTGTCAAATTTAATTAGCTATGGATAGAATGTCGTAAATCACTTTGCCGGTTTATCGAAGAAAACTGTACACATTTGATAAATTTTTATGAAAACGATAGGCTAAAAAAGGTTAGTATCTTCTCAATTACGTACCAACATATTTAATTTTTAGAAAACTAAAATATTTAGGTTCAAGATACGCTGTATAATCTGCTAACTTTGTTCATAAAAATACATCATCCAAAATGCCTTGACTTCAACCATGAAGATTCATATGCTTATAACAAAAACATGTGGATTGTTCAATTATATCAAATGTATGAATTTGTACGTCGTGAAATACAACAAATCAAAAATAATTCCAATCCCAATTTTGTCAGTTACATTTCAGAGTTGGCTGTAACAATTTTTAATATAGTAAGTTATTTTTTATTACTCAAATAATGAATTTGTTTAATACAAAAATTGTTATTTAGGTATATTTTAATAAATTAGATTCATCGAGCCTAGTTTTAGATGAATGCTCTACACCAAAACGAAAAAAATATGATATTAATGTATTATCCTTTGTAGATGATCTTACCAACTTAAAAATATCTGAAATATGCACCAGGTAAGATTATAACTTATTTTCAATATAAAGTAAGACATATCTAATATCATACCATGACTAATAATTTTTTAGACTTAATATAATTACAAAACTACTAGAAAATAATCTATCATTACCATTTCATGAAAATGATTACCTACATTTGTTAGAAAGTTTAACCAAATGTTTAAACTCTTATAAGGATACAAAATCAACAAAGTACTTGATCATGTATGTTCATTGATAATTAGTTATTTCAGACAAATGCCTCTATATTTATTTTCTAATTAATTTTCCCTTTTATATTAATTTATAATTTAGTTGTTGCAATAAGTT
Organism: Metopolophium dirhodum; assembly: GCF_019925205.1. NCBI lineage: Eukaryota > Metazoa > Arthropoda > Insecta > Hemiptera > Aphididae > Metopolophium > Metopolophium dirhodum. The sequence goes on from NC_083566.1 coordinate 11,565,069, forward strand.
AATTAAATCAGAGAATATTTGCAAATTGAATCAAATTGGACCTTTCTTCAAAACTGTTTGGACATATGCATTAAAGTAATTATTTTTTTATAGTTTTAAAAACTCAAAAAAACTATCTATTATCCCTTATTTATTATTATTATTTTAGAACTGTATCATCAAACGAGAATTCAGACTTATCTCATAATCTCTTGCACTCATTAATTGTTCTAATAAATTGGCAAGATGAAATGTATTCTGATGTACTAAGATTATATTTTAATAAAACAGTAAAGATTGATGATTCTAGTTTGAAAACTTTAGTAATTTTATTTAAAACGAGAGGATTTTGCAGTGTTACTTTAAATAAAACAGTAAGTATAAAATGTTATCATCAATAACAAGTATATGTTTATATTTATCTAATAATGATGTGATTTATAGAACATGATTTTATTGCTCGATTGGCTGTTACCACTAATGATGCCAGATAGCTTAATAGTTGAATCTTTCTCTAAACTGAATCCCTATATTTTATCAGAAGTAATTGACTTAATATTGACAAAACCTAGTATCAAAAAATCATTTGTCAATCACAATAATTTTAAAACAATAAATTCTAATGATTTGATATATACACATAATTTGGCGCATCAAGATTGTCCAAATCTGCAACTACAATTCACTGAGCCTGCACAAAATAAAAGTATAAAATATTTAACATAATAATTTTATTAAGTTAAATTAATTGTTTTTGTTAACAGGCTCAAGACAATCAATCGATGAAAATATTTTCAAGAGATTAATTAATTTCATAGAAAAAAGTATAGCATTAAAGGAAAAGCCAAGTATTGAAACACTTCAATGGTTTTTTTCCATGGCAAATTTACTATGTTTTCTTGAAAATCAATTTCCTCAATTTAATAACGATTTTAATGAATTTGGGTGATTAATAATTATAAATATTTTTATAATATCTTGTGAATATATTACATTTACTAAGCATTGTTGATTTGATTGTTCTTCACAGATTATATAAATTTAAATACATGGAGAAAGTGAATAATATAGTTTTAGAACTCAAAACTAATGTAAATCAACTAAATAATGAAGCATTTGTTAATGTGTGTTCATTATTTCATAAACAATTACAATTTGTTGATGGTAAAATAGTAAATGAACTAATGAATCATGAAACAAATAAAGTTATTGCGAGTGAACTTTATAACTTAAGTAAATTGAATGGTAATAATATATATTATTCGATACATTTTATTATACAATGAGTTAAGTGCAACTTAGTGTAATATGTTATAATGTTTTAGATTCTAATACTATGTATCAAGTGTTCGATTATGAAGGTCTCACAAAAACTCAAAAATTAAGTATACAAGCAAATGAGGCTTTATTACGGACTTGCTTGTATAAAGTTAAGTATTTCATTAGTATAGTTACTTTTTTTATTAAGACATTTTAGATTTGTATAATTAGTTATTTTACTAACACTTTTAATAATAAGATTACAAAATTACTTTTTTTTATCCCACCATATTAAGGTTATTGGTTTTAATTTGGTGTATCTTTTTTAAAAATAAAGTAAAGTAAAACTTATCATAAAAATACCTATTATAAAAAAATGTTTTGTTAATATACTAAGCATTATTTAATTTTTCAAATAGATGCCAAAAATGTATATGATTATTAATATTTAATGTCCTTATTATTAATTATTAGTAATTAGTTATATATATTTTGCAATATAATCAATTTTATTTAATGTGACAATATGTTACTGGTAATTTCAATTTTATTTCAATTGATTCCATAAACCTTTTTTTACGTTTTTTAATAGACATTATTTGGTTCAGGCTTTAAAATATATGATTCTAATAAGAGGTAGATTCTATTAACCAGTTATAACATTTAAGAAATCACTGTGACTGTATTATTATTTATTTTGAATTTAGTTTAACATATTAATTAATAACATAACTATTTGTACAGGTGTATTTGGTTATCAAACATCTTTATTAGAAACCTTAGTACAAGACTTAACTGCATTTGAAGGTTCAATTGGTCAATCATACACCTACTTCAAAGTACTATAGATTTATACTAATTGTAGAATAATATATAATTATTTGATTCAAATTATTTGTTCTATATGACACATATGACATTTGCACTCTGTTTCTCAAGTATAATTATTGCATAAGCAGATACCTATTTGGTAACATATGTAAGATGTGAGGGAGGGGTGGTGTGGAAAGAAAAAAAAATATACTACATAATACTTCAAGCATGGGCGATTTTTCAGGGGGAGGGGGGATGACACCCCGAATGTCGGCATCTGTTAGTAATAGTCGGCAATTTTCAGAAATAGATAATTTAAAATATATTATGCCATTATGGGATTATTAAATTATTGAAACTTTCATATTATTTACAAGTAAGATTAATACACATTAAGCATAACATGTAGTTTACTCGTAATAAATATTACGTTTTTTATAAAAAAAAATTTGTTTATTTTGAAAGTCAAATAACAATAAAATATATAATTGATATGTCATTCCCTCAAAAATGTTATTCTCTATCTTTTTTATAATGAGTAATTTTACTCTAAGATTACATAAAAACATAGAAAAATGATTCTGCGTTAATGCGTTTTCTCTATGTTGCACGCAGGCCAGAGAGAGAAAATAAAAGATTAGATACCCAGAAGAGGTTTGTGAAATAAAATTGTTTTCACTAATATTAATGTCTACAAAAAAAAATCGAAAATACTGATATTGCAGTATTAGAAATCTTGACCAAAGCTTCAAATCCAACTCTTATAGATTCTGAGCGGAGCAATGAATGTATTAATTTTACAATGTGTGTGTTTTTTTTTGTGTGTGTGTCATCACCTTTTAGGACAGTAAAAATGCTTAGATTTTCATAAACAGTACAATCTTTTGTGGCAAGAAAGTGAATCTAGTTGGTAATTTAAGGGATCAAAAGTAAAAAATTCCAAATAATTTTCAAAAGCGCTTTTTTTAGTTTTTTTTCTATGAATATCAATAAAGTTTTATTTGTTGGGCCAAAAAGCATGAAAATTTAATACAAGGCTTACAAGGTTCAAATTTGAAAAAAATTATCAAATCTGAAATGTAATAATTATTTTGTAGTTAAAAATTTTTTAACATACCCACCTTTTTTAAATTACAAATTTACAACATTCAGTTTTAATTTCATCTTTGAAAACAGAATATTTAGATAGAGTACTTCGATACATTAAAGTCGAATTTAGGAGTTGGATTAGGTTAGGTTAGTTGCCTAGTTACTAACCTAACCTAATCTTATTAATTAAAAATGTTTGTCGTTATAGCTTAGGTTAGTAACCTAGGTTTCTAACATAACCTATTTTAATCATGTTCTTAAATTTGCTGTATATTTATTAAGAAAGTATACATTTATGTTCTTAAAATATCATTATATGCATTTAAAATAAAAATCCTAAAATATGATAAATAAAAATAGTATTTTTTGATTCAGTAGAATATGAATCAAATTTGTTTCTAGGTCAGCATTAAAATGAACAAATAGAAAAAAAATTACACAATTTAATAACAATTTGATCCCTAATTAGTAAATATTACTATAGAAAATGTAACTATTATAATATCAAGTATACAGTCGGCAGAATTATCCTTGAAAGTTGGCAATATTCACTCCAAACCCCCCTAAAAATAAACTCTAGGATCATACCTGACTACAATTATTATATGTTATAAACTTATTAGTGTCATGTGTGAATTTGAAAATAATTTTGAGGAAGGCCTACAACCCTTCAAGTTTCCTCAATATATGCCATGCCCTCATTGTATTGTGCAAATACATTTCCAACCATCAATTTTCCATTACCCTGTGAAATCATTATTGCCATTAGGTACTAACTACTAATTCTATCTTCTAATACTATCTATATATTTTTAATTTCACTATAATATTATATTTTTTTATAAATAAATTTAATATTTATGAATGAAAAAAACTGTTTATAGTAAACTAGAAAGTGTTAAGAAAACATTTTAGATTCTGAGCAGAGCGATGAATGTATTGATTTTACAATGATGTGTGTTTATTTTTTAATTTTTATGTTCGTCACCACTGTTTGGAACAGTAAAATTGCTTTGATTTTCTTCAACAGTATCTTGTTAGATGGGAAAGTGAATCTAGTTGGTGCATTCAGGAGGTCAAAATTTAAAATTCCCAATTGTTTTATAAAACGCCGTGAAAAACAACATAAAAATTAAGAAAAACAGGAATTTTTAGGCAAAATTGGTTTTTGACAAGATCTATGAAACAAATTTTCTTAACAAAAAATATGAATGTCAATAAAATTTTATTTGTTAGGTAAAAAAGCTTGAAAATTGAATACAAAGCTCTTAATATATTGTTACAATGACATTTGAAAAATATTAAAAATCCAGTCACAATTTTTTTTATATGCATTTATAGTTTGAACAAAAGGCGTAAAAATCACAAAAATGTGCAAATTATTTTGTATTAGATATCCATAAAAAATGTTCTTTTTAATTCTTTAAATTTTAATGACCGTTTGAAGTTTAAATTTTTACAACATTGGATATTCACTCGACTTCTCATGTAGCGATTATCTTATTTTGTTGTAGTAATTCAAAAATGAATAACCACTTAAGATTTATATCATATGTTTAATTTATCAATTCCTATACTTAAATAAAATTATATTTGTTGGGCCAAAAATGTTCAACATGTAATAAAAGACTCTTGACATATTGCTTAAATAGCAGTTGAAAAATATCAAAAATACATTGGCACAGTATTTTTTTATAGGCATTTAAAGTTTGATTTTTGAAAACATCATATTTAAAATTTAAAAATGATTTTATAATTAAAAATTTATAAAATGTTCAACTTGTATAGCTAAGGATTGAAAACTTACAACAAGGTTCCATGTAAGTAGGTTATTCTGTAACCAAAAAATCTCAAAATATAAAAACAGTTTTTTTTATAGTTATTTTATATTCAATTTTGAAGGAGAATAACGATTTTAGTTATTTTGTAGTAATTTAAATATATTTTAAAATATCCACACTGACAAAACGTCACCGCTCAGAATCATTTTTTGTGTACAATGATATATCATTGAATTCAAATTTAATACCATCAATTATACAGTGACCCACTTGTAACCTACTGTACAGCAGAATGACATCCACTTACCCTCCTTTTTTTTTTCATTTATTAAAGCCTCGGCGTCTAAGGCCATTGGCTGCATTAACTATATAAGGGTTCACATTTTTTCTTAAATAACATTAATATTATATACAGGTAATAAGTCACTAAAGATTAATTAACTTGGTCTTAATAATGAATGTAACTATGTTTTTTTATGTTGTCCGGATGGAGGGCTTCTGAAAGAATGCTCGGTACTCCTGCTTTTTTTGACAATATAATTTATTCAAAACCTTTTTCTTAAACACTACTGATTCCAAACCACTTATTTTTATATTTTTCAATGTTGTTTTAATTAAATATAATTAATTATTAAACATGAATATTTAATTTTCAGATCACCTATTTTCTTCGTATAGCTTTTAGTTTGGACAATTTAACAATAGATGTGATAGTTAAAATGAATAAGTTAATCAAACTACTAGCCAAAGCTTGGTGTTCTCGTCAAGAAGGTTTTATCCAAATAACTCGACTTTTGAGTGGTAAACTCAAATAGAATATTTTGTTCCAAGTATTATATATGTTTATATTACCTTAGTTTTATAATTATTTTAGATGCACTTCGAATAACTACTAAAAATAAATTACATAAAGTTTGCACTACTAATCTACTTATGATAATTCAGTCATTACAAAAAATATCTACTACCGAAAATTGTGGACCAAAAATGGTTTGTGCTTTTGTTGACTTACTTGGACATTTTGCTTCTGTAAGTTAATTCATTTAATTATATAATCTTCATTTTCTTCTAATATTGTATTTTATGTAACATTAGACAACTAATGGAAGTTTTGGATCAACGTGGAATATTGATACTAATGTGGTACAACCCATGAGTCCGAAAAATATAATATTATTTTATCTAGACAGTCCATTTCTTCAGGTTTGTATAAGTTGTGTATACATATAAAGTTAATATTTAGTTCTTTGATTTACTTTTAACATAATATTACAGGTTAGAATTGCTGCTATTAGATGTATAAAAGTGATGTGTGATGTTTACGAAAATAATCCAAATACATATATAATAAGCTACGAAGAAATGTTTGACATTATATTATATAAAATTCATGAAGTATTTACAGTTGATGTGAGTTTCCCACTATTAGATTATATTATTGTATTATACTATTTGATGAACTATTTAAAAAATATTTCTAGCACGATATTAGTAACGAAGAACATGAAGATGAGTATACCAATAGAATTTCCACATATTTATTATGCATGCAATCATTAATAACATCAAGTGTTAAATTTCGAAAAAAATGTTTATTCGAAGTTCTTCAAACAGTTTATATTAAACAAATTAACCTAGGTTAGCATTTGTTTTGATAATGTTTAATTTTTAAATTAAATATTATTTTATTTTAGATTTGGTGATTAATCTGTTAGAATGTGTAAAAATTGAATTAAAAATGAAATCGTGTATAGAGTTATTAGAAAATAATTTAAGATTTTTACTATGGAAATGGCATTTGAAGTATTCCTCATTCCAAGTAATATTTTTTTTATATACTATTATTTTTATTACTTATTTATTTGTTAATTATTTATTTAGGGATTTCCAATTAAATTGTTTACTTGCACAACAATAGAACAATTCTTTAAAAAATACCCATTTGAAACCATCCCTATTTTAGTTATCAAAAATGACTTGGATTTTTTCAATTCCAAGGGTATTCTTAGTGATGTAATTGAAGTAAGTAACATTTTTATTATAGTGTGTATTTTTTTTTTTGAATAAAACATTAAATTAACTGGTACATTTTTCGCCTTAAAAACTCAATCTGTTGAATTCATTTTTTTTTTTTATTATTATTCTTAATTATATATTATTTAGTTGACAGTTGTATTGAACCATAATATATAAAAGTAAAAAAAAAAAATGATATTGACTTTAATTTGAATATTTAAAAGGGTTACTATGGTTACCAGGTGTTCATTTTCTAAACAATGGCATATCATAGTCTGTATATATGAACATTGGTGCATCTAGGGTAGGGGTTTTCTAAGGGGTTTCTCCTCACTTTAATGTGAGATTTTCTACGAATCTTATATAAGATGAAGTTGCTTAATTTGTATTTGAATTGCAATTTTGGATTTGGGTATTTTTTTTAAAATGTATAACCCCTCTTCCCCTCCTTTCACAGTATTTATTTATTTATTAGTATAATTTAAACTATAGTTTATGTCTTAAATATTTATCAAAAATGTCAATTTCCAGGAAAACTTTCCTGTTATATTTTCATATTTGTTGGCTATTAAGATTGTAGAGGTGCCATTTCTCAATCATGATGAAATTAAAAACCTCATTGAAAGTCAATTAGGTGAAGAAAATTTGAATGATCTAATAAGGTCCCAGTACTCAAATATAATATTACAATTTATCCAAATGGTTGTCATAAATACTGAGGAGCCAATTGCTCCAATACAAATTAGCAGCGATCAGTTTCTGATTTTAATTAAGATTTTTCAAGTAATTAATTTATCTACTTATTCTATATTTTATTATTATTGTTAATTTATTTGTGTTCTGTTAACTATAGGAAACATATTTCAAAAATAAAAGTCCATTTTTAACTTATATAGCAACACAAAGACCCGATTATATTCAAACGATTGTTCACATTCTGTATGTGAATATTTTCAAAACATTAAAATCAGATTTATGGTACATGTATTATTTTGTTTTTAAATATTATTTTATTTATTATTTTATTATTAAATTTATAGGTATCAGTCATTTTTCCAGTATACAGTTTTTATCAAGGCTCTTATCGGTCAATTATTAGATTCTAACCAATTAGATGCATTTTCTCATTTCCTAATTAATCAATCTGTACAGTCGACTATCACTTTATTAAACCAAAATAATTTTGAAATGCACATTTATGCTATTGAATATTTAAAATGGTTATTAATAAATCCAAGATGCATTTTAAAGTTAAATATTAGTCAAATTGGACCTCTAACATCAACTCTACGGATGTTGGCTAAGACACAACCTTCCTTGAATGAAAAATTATTACATTTATTAAATATTCTTAAAAACTTCAGTGATCAAAATATTGATTGTGAAACAAACAACAAAAATAAAACATCACTACACAAGGACATAAAATCTTTTCTTTCTCAACAAAATGAAAACACTGATATAATTCAATCTTTAAAATGTTTAAGACTAAAGGTTAGTCAGTACTCAAATAATATTTACTTTAAAAAATATTTTAAATAATAAATATAGACATTTTTTTCTTTTAGTTACAAGCAAATGAAAAAGAACTTCAATGCATTTACCAAGAACTGTTAAAAATGCGGGGATTTTCAGAAGATTGCGTCAAAAGTATTTTACATTGTTTAATTTGTACACTAATGAAGCTTACAAAAAGTGATGAGTTTGAAGTATGTATTCAAGTTATATGTATGTAATTACTTTCTCTGATAGTGTTATTGGTTTCTAAATATATTTTTAGAACATCTTATATCCCCGTTGAGCCCGTCCATTAGTTACCAGTACAGTTATGATTGTTGATATTAATAGGTATTTATTTACTGTACGAAAATTGTATATGGAATTATAAATTATTGTATTGTATTAAAATACTGTAGATACCGGGAACTTACCACGCTCGCTGAGTGAGCTTTCTTAACTTGTTTTATTTTAATATCTTTGTTTATCATAATATATATTTAAAAAGAAAACATTCTTCAAATGTTAGTTATCTGCGGTTAGAACTGACTTTAAGATATTATGTTTGTTATTAATTATAAATTTAAAAAAAAAATTAAAATATTTTTAAAAAAGTAACACTTCTTCCCATTTTAAATTATCAATACATTTTAAAAATTTTAAATAATTATTTATTTTTATAAATTTATAAAAAACTATAAGACAAGTTTTGTTCAAATCATTCTTTCAAATGCACAATTTTATCATTAATTTAAAGTTTTTATCTCGAATTCAGATTTTTTAATTCCACTATATACCTATCCTTTTTTTCTATATGTGTATTTATGATTATATCATATACAATCTATCGTAAATTATTTACAATTATTGTCTGTTTAATAAGTATTCTCAAATTAAAACATTTACATATTCCAGTAAACTAAGTGCTATCATTTTCCAATAATAACTTTAACTATAGGCACCCTTTGTCCCTTCATGAAACTTTTTGAATATTTTTAAAATTGTATTAAGTAATTTCCATTCTATATTATTTATATATTTGTATTATAGATTCAAATCTTAGCTGCCAGTTGTTTGGGGATATTGGGTCCAGCTGATTTAACTACTCTAATATTGCAACCAGAACCTGAAGTATTGAAATTAGAATCTAATATATCCCTAGAATACTCATTTATAAAGCATGTAGTTGAATTGGTTTTAAACTACTTATGTGACGAAAATATTTCCGTTTTGGAATCAAGTAATATAACCTTATTCAAAGTTATGGCGACTGATGAAGGACAAAGTTTATATGGTAACATAACTAGTAACTTTCATTAAAACATTGTTTAATTGTATTAACATTACTATTTTAAATTAAATTAAACATTTAGAAGAATTAGGTGCAAAGGTTTTATACCCGTTTAAACATGGACAATCTTCAATGGCAAAATTGGATGTTGAATTATCATTTGATATTGAACAATTTAATTTACTAATTGATAAAAACGATATCTGGTGCCCATTAGATGAATCTATTTCTTACAATAATTGGATTACAATCATTACAAAACATTTATTGGAAACACTTCAAGGCTTTTACAAAAGTTTATTGCCTATTGCAGAAAATAAAGTAAACCCTTTAAATAGATATATTAACATCTATAATACCAATTAATGTAAATATAATTTTAGCCTGTGTTTTGTGAAAACATTTTACCACATCTAGTTTATTTTCTTCTTGAATACAAACCATTGACAAGGCCTGTATTAAATAAACATTTGAACAAATTTTTTCTTAAACATTATACAATGAGAAGTGAAAAGATAAATAGAAATATTCATCAAGGTAATGTTACAAATAATTATTCATTAATAGTATAGACTTAAGTAATGAATTCACTAACTATATCACAATTTATTGTACATGAAATTAATTCGATTGTATATTTAAATATTTCGTTCTCAAGGTCTTAATAATATAGATTTTCTTTTTGTTATACATATATATGATACATATATAACTGAGGTAGGCGTTTGATATCTTTCATTATTTAGACCTGGTCATATTTTGCATTCAATTATAGATAGACAGTTAATGTTTTAGTACAATAATGTAATAGTAACATTGCCATAAAATTACATAGTACATTATTTATACAATATAATATATTATATTCCACTCTAAGTATTTTATCTTAAAAATAACTTTGTTTTGATTTTAGTTTCTCAGATATATATTTCCAACTATTTACTTCCTTAAATAGTAAATATAAAAAAATATATATTTATTCAATAGCTTATTGTTTACGATTGATATAAAAATTTTTTTAATAAGGAGGGAGTAGGACCTTTTGACTATAGGGCTCATTTTCAACTTTGATTCCATAGGATTTTCTGTGACAACTAAATACTGGTCTGTAGCAGTCTCTCTCAAAAAGGATGGTGTGGGAAAGACGAGTGTGGGTTATTTTGAATTAAGACTAACCCTCTGTAACTATTGAATCCTAGTTACACTCATGCTACGAGATAGCCTAGATAAGATTCTTAGCTATAAGAACCATTCACAATAATAATAATACTACAACCAAAAATTGAAACTTCTAAACTCAAATTTGGTATGTTGATTGTTTCTAAAATGGAAGCAATACATATTTTGGCATAATTTTAATACAAAAGTTATTTATAATATAATATATATATAATATATATAATATTAATAATAATTGTAATTGTTGTCCTCAATTAATTCATGTTGAGAACTGCTGATCTAAGTTATATATTATCATTGAGTATATATTGTTTACAATATATGCTACCTGCTTACCTACACATATTCATTACAAGTTATAAAAAAATTGTACTTTATTTTATTATCAACAAATAATTTAAGTGAATAATGTTCTCGGATAATCTGAAGAAAAGCTTTAAATTGGTTATTTGAGTTTACTGATCTCCTCCATTCTTCTTTTGACTGTTGACCTAATAAAGGTTTTGCTCCATGACTTGATATCATACTTGCATGGTCTTAAAATATGTACCTTTATAGTTATACCTACTATATTACCTATTGACTGTTATAGTTTATGATGCCATTGAAAATAACATTTATTGTAATAAATCGGCTGTACAATGTCTTCTAAGCATCATTAATTTTATCAGACTTCAACAAAACAATCCTTTACAGTAATTATCATTTAAATATTACTTTATAGTCTTAAAAATATTATTCTTTTACTTAACAAAAAACTAATTTAAAGATTTTATATATTTTATAATATCAATATTAGTTAAAGGCAACTTTGTATTTTTAGAACAATTTTGGATATAAATTACTTATATGTATCCCAAGCAGCTCAATTTTGCTCTGCACATTTTACTTCTATCCAATATTTAGAGCTTTGGTGTGAAACTGCATTGAAGTAAGTTATTGGTTTTATTGTAATATTTATTAATTTACTATTTATACTTCCAATAGTACTCAGACCTAGTTGATTGTAAACATAACTTTGAGTAGTTATATTTAAAAAAAAAACTATAGATTTTTATATTTTAATTTATTTATTTTATGATTATTTAAAAAATTAAATTTCAATTATATATATATACCAACTTAATTAATTAAAAAAAACTCATATTTTTTAGTAGAACTCACCAAGATTATTTTGAAGAAGTGAACAACTAGGTCCGACATACTATGGATGCACGAAAGCATATTTTTGCAGTCAAATTTTTTAATGGTTTCTTAATAGTAGTTACTAACTATTATTTATACAATATCTTTACATAAAAGTGTCATATTCTATAACGATTGATTAACATTATTATTATGTTTTCACATTTAGAACAATGAACAAAGATAAAGAGTCGATGATATTTAATCCTGTGGATATGATCACAGAAGTATTACCCAAAGAAGGACTTTTATTGCAATCAATTCTTAATGAAGTTTGTTATTAATCTATTAATATTATTCTAAATATAAAATTCCAATTATAAATATTAACTTATCATAATTTTAAAATGATCATGTTTTAAATAATGCATAACTTTATTTTGGTCTTCACAATTCCGAAAAAGTACAAAATTCATCCAAAAACATCTGGTTAAAATCCACCAAACATTTATATTAGCATTTTCTATACACCATTTTGACTTATTTTGAGCTGTTTACGGACATTTTCAGTTTTCATTTTTTTTAGTTTTTTTTTCTATAAATATCAATAAAATTTTATCTATTGGGTAAAAAAATCTTGAAAATTTAATAGAAGGCTCCTAAGTTATTGTTTCAAAGGCAGTGAAAAAAATTAAAAATCTTTAGTCACAGTTTTTATTTACATGCATTTAAAGTTCAAATATTGACAAAATACGGAAAAATCACAAAAATTAGCAAATTATTCTGAGTTGAGAATTCATAAAAATTTTTCTTTTTATATCTAAGATTTGAAAATGTAATATAAGATTACTCATAAGTTTGTCTACCATTATCAAAAAAAAAATGTCTACAAGAAACTTAAATTAAATTTTTATGAGCGTCTGAAATTTATATTTTTACAACATTTGATATTTACTCGATTTCTCATGTATCAATTTTCTTATTTTATTGTAATTAAAAAATGAATGACTGTAGATACTTGAAAATTTCACTGAATGTTTGAATTAGCATTTTCTATACACCATAAAATTTTGACTCTTTTTGAGCTGTTTACGGACATTGTCAGTTTTCAATTTTTTTTTAATTTTTTTCTATAAATATCAATAAAATTTTATTTGTTGGGTAAAAAAGCGTGAAAATTTAATATAAGGCTCCTGATATATCGTTCTAATAGCAGTTGAAAAATATTAAAAATACATAGGCACAATTTTTTTTTATAGGCATTTAAAGTTCAAATTTTGACAACATTTATCAAATTTATAATTTATTAATTATTTTGTAGTTAAAAATGTTTAACTTTTATGGCTAAGAATTGAAAATTTAAAACAAGGCTCTACGTAAATAGGTTATATATAAATTACTTTATTCACAATAATAATAATAATATCATCAAATATACTTGGTAATATCATAAGCTGACTGACCGTTTTTGCTCAGAATCGTTTTCTTATACAATGATATTATATCATTGAATTCAAATTTAACACCATCCATTACAGTGACCCACTTGTAACCTACCGTACAGCAGATCAACATCCACTTACCCACCTTTTTTTGTTTAAATATCTGATTTTAAGATAATGTGAACCTGATAAGTCTTTAACCAATACATCCACTCAGAATATATACAGTATTGTAAACATTTGGTGTCTAAATATATAATGTGTGTTTATTTTTAATATAAAATAATAATTATTAGATATCTAACTTTATAAAAGTTAACAATATTTTACCAATTTTATGCAACTTTATTTAGATAAAAGTTGTATTGTACAATTTAGATCCTATATAAATAAACATATCATTTGCATCTTAATAATTTTTTCTTTATTTAAATAAATCTTAACTTCAAAATAAATAATTCAATAAATAAATACATTTAGTCTTATAAAAGAATTGGTGATTCTGATGCAATTGAAGGCTGTGGTTCAAATTATTTACTAAATATTTCTTCTCGTACACAATACTATCAACAACTTAGAAAATGGGATCGTGTTATGGAGAATTGTGATTTACAGCAGACTACAGAAGTCATTTCCAAAGGTGATTTACGATTGTAGTATAAACTTAGTTTTCAACAAAATATCAAAAAATTTTAGTAAAAATATACTCATACGACTGTTTAATAAATGTCTTGTAATTTAGATTATTTAGATGCATTTTCAAACTCTGGATTACAAAATGTTGCTCATATCATGGCTTCCAGCAATGATAGTTTAAAATATGACTATTGTTGGCAATTAAATAAATGGGATTTACCAGATTGTGGTGACAAGTCTTTTGAATCATTGCATTATCATGCTTTACGACATGTGCATCTGAAAAATTTAGATAGGGCAATTCCTATGATAAATGAAGCTAGATTAGTAGTTATTGAATCTCTATATTGTGCAAGTCTAGAATCAACAGCAACAATTTATACTCCATTAGCCAAACTTAAAATAATTGAAGTAAGTAAATGACGTAATACACTTAGATTTAATAAATAATACCTAATTACATTATTTTTTAACAATTATACATAAAGGACCTTGATGATTTTATCTTTACATCAGATAAAAAAAAATTATTTTACAACTGGTTAGATCAAAAAACTTTAAGAACTAATGATTTTGTAAATATCAATAAAATACTTTCTCAACGTTGTAAGTTATTGGATTTTGATGGTGATAAAAGATCAGGCATACTAAGAATAAGAATAGCAGAACTAGCTCAACAAAACGATTGGTTACAAGAATCTGGAAGACATTTAGCCACAGTTGTTAATTTAGATATTTATCAGAAACATACCATCTTATGGGCAAAAGTGGAGGAGACTAGGCTTTTATGGAAAAGAAATGACTGTCATATGGCAAGGTAAAATATTACTATCTCGATTATACATTTTAATATAATAATAACATTTAAATGGTTAATTTTTCAGAGTTTTATTAAAAAATGTTGTTGAAGAACTTGAAAATTGTGAATATCCTTTCTTACATTCATTAGCATTACAACTTTATGGTTCTTGGATGGAAGAAACAAAATCAGAAACATCAAATGATATTATCAGAAAATATTTTCAAAAGGTACAATATTATGTTCTTTACATTTAAAAAGTTAAATTAATAGAAATAATTGTTCAGGTAAAAAAAAATACTTAATTACTGTAACAAAAATCCTACCAGAACAATATGTCTATAAAACAAAATACGAGTATGTTTAATACAGAATTTGTATGTGTTAACAATCTTCAATATGTTATATTTTCATGTAAAACAGCATTTCCTCATTAAACCCCACAAATATTATACACCAATATAAACCAGTTATTGAAAACATGAAATAATTTCACTTATACCAATCAAACTAAAAATATTATTCTTACATATCAAATAACTATTTTTTATCAAGCTCACGACACTCAGTATTTTAACCCTTTGAGGAGCAGCCGGGGAATACGTAAATGCAATTCAGAGAGCAACTTAGGAATGAAAAATTAGAAAAAAAATATTATGAGCGAAGACGTGTATGTACGTCCTATTTTAATATGATTGATAAGTGAAAATAAATCAATTGATTGAAATTAAACTTCATAGATGGCAGCTATAAGGTATTTTACGGTAATGTAACATAAATAAAGAAATTAAAAGGAATTCGCTGTAAAAACGTATAGATACATCCATAATCTTTTTGACTGTACATTTTAAAAACGTATATATACATCCATGCTCCTCAAAGGGTTAACAAAGTTTATTAGTAAAAAAAAAAATAACTGCAACTTGATACTTGATGGTCAGGGCTCAATTTTGTATTTGTGACTATAGAGCATTGATTAAAATATATACATGATATATATTTAATCAATGATAGTAGTTAATAATTATATTTAAATGTGTATTTGTGTATATTAACACGTTGAATGCGTACTGATGGCATTTGGTGTCATGAGGATCCATCAACAACGCGTTTGACAATTTGGCGTCCAATATACTACTAAAATAAATGGCTTGATATTCCCTATGCATGGCTGAATGTTATTTTATTATTATTTAGCATGGAATAAACGCATGTTTTTAAATATGTATACATACATCGTTAAGAGCAGTTTTAGTTGTTTTTACTTTTAGCAACATACTGGGTGAAAACTGCAAAAAGAAATATGCTGTTAACGTGTTAATAGGACATTGTACCCATATGTGTTGTAATATTAACACAATATAGCATACCAACATTTATGTTCAGTAGTTCTTATTTTGTATTATTTTTTGTTTAAGTATTGGAGTGAATTGACCTAAAGGTAAACATCATCTGTGTTTTCTTATTGATTTTTTACGATATTTAAATTTTTAAGTGAGATGAATATTATGTTAAATATTACTATTTAAAAATGATCATAATTTGCTTAAAAATTAAAATATTAAACAACCCACTATTTAACATAAATAATGTTCTTTCTTTTAAGTTGTATAATAGGTTAATTCACTATAATATTAAAGCTAACAATACAAAATTGTAACTACTGAATTCAAATTTGATAAGTTTTCCATTTTTAAGTCAATGTTAACATGATGTCCTCCTAACATTTATTTATGTTATTTTAATCCAATTTTATCTAACTGTATACAAATTACAAGGCATTTTTTTATATTTATCACAATGAATGTTAAAATAGTTAAATACATTATTTTAATTAATTTCAAATAACTATGCCATTAATGATATAATTCAAACTCTGGGATTTTTTTAATTAAATGGGCAACTTTATACATCAATTAAAATGTATCCTTTTGTTTATACCTTTGATGCATCACTAATTATAGTATAATTAGTCCTTATTAAGAACAACTTGGATCGCCAATGCATTTCTTCTGCTATTCCTTATACTGTTTCTACGTATTTAATTATCTTACTTTAATTTAAGATTTATTTTTTAATAATATTGTAATTATTTACCACAATATGGTTATCTGTCCATACTTTTAATAATACATAAATAATGTATACTTATAGTCTATCAGAAGATTAAAATTGGAATCAGCTCAGACAGAAGAGTTTGGATTAGATTGTAAAAAAGTACTGTCAGATGCTCATAAACATTTATCTCAATTTACGGATACATTATATCAACAATTATATAAATATGTAAAAACAGAAGACTTTCGCATACTTGAAGTTGAAGACAGTACAATTAAAGGAAAAGCATTGGTTGAATTAGGAAAATTGACCAATAACATGGAAAAATATAAGGCTGGTATATATTTGAGCAAACAAAGTGAAATTGATAAGAAAGATATAAGTAACAAACGCGAGGAGAAAAATAAATATTTGAAACTAACACTTCAGTAAGTAATATAAATATTGCACTTCATAATAAGAAAAATATTTGCTATACAATATAGTCAATTAGCTGATTTGAATAATAAAATATTTATTGAATGCACGAATATTTTATATAAACATAAATTGATTTATCATCATAAAAAGGGGATATTCCCTGTAAATAGGAGTATATGATTAGGATAGGTATTTATTATTTGTATTTATTTTTTTTATAAAAACCAAATACGTAAAAAAAAAGTAAAATTTGCACATTGCTCCAAAAATATTTAAAACATTAAAATGTAATTGTTAACAAGTATATACAGTGTGATCCATTGTAATGTAAGACGTTCTTTATTTCAGAAAACACTAACATTTTTGAAATTATTTCTTTAACATAATTTCAAGTTACTTACTACCAAAAAACATTTTTGGGGAATAAATATTTTTTTACATTATTATTTTTAAGTTTTTACTCATTTGAATAACAACATACATTTTTAATTCATATTCCAAAGCAGAATATTAGTCGAAAGTAGTTTATTAGTTATAACTTAAAGCAGGGCTTTTCAGTTCTAGCAAATGCCTATTTTTTTTAGTACATCCAAAGTGAGTTACAAATTTGTATTACATTTCCCTGATATTGTTATTGTATACAACATTTTAATTTGCTAGTTTGTTTAATTCAAAGTTTTAGCTATATTCTCATATATGAAGGAAATAATACACATTTTGTTGAATTTTTTTATTATATTTGCTCATTGATAATGTCTAAAATTAGAATTAGATTATTTAGAAATTACAAAAACCCTCATATATTGAGGTGAATTATTTTTTTAGTAAAGGAACATACCTTATTCTGAGCAGTGATCACTTTGTATTTTAAAGAATGAAAAAAATTTAATGTTTCTTTAATATTTTATTTTGCATATTTCCCAATTTTTAGTGCTTATATATTTAAGTGCATTTCAAAGCATTAAAAAGTATCTTTTTTAGCGCTATAACTTTCAGGCCACATAGAAGTATTTAAAATGTATATAAATGAAGTAGTAAACCAACATTTTGTAATACTTATAACCTATGTTGGAATTTTATAACACTTAAGATTGGATAAATGTGTGCTATAATATTACCTTAAATATCGCTAAATATACTCTAAAATATGCAATAAAAACAACAAAATAATATGCAAAAATTATAAAAATTATAATTTTAAAATAAAGTTATAATTAAGAAGCTACAAAGAATAACCACAACATATTCAACCGAAAACACAACTGGTATATTAGTACTAGAATACTCTAGTCGACTGTGTTCACACAGTATACAATGCTTTCAACATTCGTTTGATAATAATTGCTGTCATAAATTACAAAATGATGAATTGTATGTCACTTTAGTGTAGTTAGTATATTTTACTTAATCTATAATTACTTTTAAAATTAGGGAATAATCATAAACATGATTATTAAAATGTTATTTCATGAAATATGACAAATTTCGATTACAAAACGGATCATAATGCAGAATTATCTCAAAAAGTCAAAAAGTAGCACTAAAATCTCAAAATTAAATTTTTAATTTCAGTTCTCTGGAACATGAAACAAATTCTAAATTTACTCTGCTATCTCTTAAGCATTTTATAAGAAATATGCAAATGCTATAAAATCCCGACTCTGCTTATAACTCATAAACTATTTTGGAATAAGAATATAAAAATGTGGGTCAGTGGATGTCACTCTGCTATACAGTAAGTTACAAGTGGGTCACTGTATAATGGATGGTATTAAATTTAAATTCAATGATATAATATCATTATATATGAAAAAAGATTCTGAGCGGTGATGGTTTGTCAGTGTGGATATTTTATATTATATTTATATTGTTATTACTTATTATTAATACAGTAGCCGGTAAGTTGAATTAATATTATAAAATTACAACAAAATAACTATTTTAACTAATTCTTGGTTATTTAATATGTAATTTTGTGCAAATTTGAACATAAAATGACTATAAAAAAACTGTGTTTAAGTATTTTTTAGATTTTTTGGTACAGAATTAACTACTTAATAACTTTGTTCTACATTTTTAATCCTTTGCTATAAAAGTTTGAACATTTTGTAAATTTCTAACTACTAAATAATTTGTAAATTTTTAATTTGATAAATTTTACCAAATTTGAACTTTAATTGATTATAAAAAAAAAAAACGTGCATATGTATTTATAATATATCTGCTATTGTAACAATATATCAGGAGACATGTATAATTTTTAACGCTTTTTAACCCAACAAATTTCATTTTATTAAAATGTATAGAAAAAAAAAACTAAAATAACGAAAGTTGAAATAGTCCATGAACAGCTCAAACCGAGTCAAAATATTTTTTATTCAATTTTATGGTGTATAGGAAATAAAAATATAAACATTCAGTGAAATTTTCATGCATCTACGGTTATTCGTTTTTGAGTTATAACTAGAGCACAGATTTCTATGGAATTGCATATTTTTTTCCTTTTAATATTTTTGGATGTTTGTCAGTTATCTCCATGAATCATCATAATTTGAAATAATGGTGAAATTTTTTTTTGCATATTTCTGCATATTTAAATGTTATTGCATATTTTAGCATATTTTGGCAAAATTCTAAATTTATTGCATATTGAAGTAAAAATTTAAAAAAATGTATGAAATAATATTTTATCAAGTAGATAAATTAAAAATAAATTTTATAGTCATAAAAACACTGGAAACTCAAAATATGATTTTACATAAAAGCTTTTCAATAATTGAAAAAAAGAAAGAAAAAAATCATTCTATTCCTGGATCGAAAGGTGCAACACTTACAGCAAAAATAAACGAGAAGGTCTGGACATTCTATGAAAATTAATGCAGTACTATTAGGTGAAAACATTCAGCTCGAATAAGATCTTTATCAAGACTCGATAATACTAAGTTCCCTCAAATATGCCCCAACAACTTCAGTTGACGTAGAACGTTGATACGTTCGTTCTCAGTCTTTAATAATATGTTAACCGATAAACATCACAGCTTCACAGAAGAAAAACTCGAAATGCATATGATTACCTATTCATTTTAATGAAATACAATTTAAAATAAACATTAAGTTGTTCAGAAGATTCCCTACATTTTTTTTATTAAGTATTTAAATAATTATTTATTATAAGTTGTTTAATTTGTAAATTTTGAATAAAAAAAAAAATTGCATATTTTTATGTATTTTACTGCATATTTTTTGCATATTTTCATTATTTTTACTGCATATTATATGGGATATTTCAATACTTTTTGGTGCATAAAAATCCGCGCTCTAGTCATAACAAAATAGTTACATTACAAATTGAGTGAATATCCAATTTTGTAAAAACATGAACTTCAAACGCTCATAAAATATAATCTGATTTGCTTGTAGACATTTTTTTTTATAAAGGTGGACAAGCTTATAAGAAACTTGTCTTACATTTTAAAATCTTAGTTTAAAAAAAAATTTTTAGGAATTTCTAACTCAAAATAATTTGCAAATTTTCATGATTTTTACGCTTTCTTCAAAATTTGAAATTTAAATTCTTATAAAAAAATTGTGACTGGATTATTAATATTTTTCAAATGCCATTGTAACAATATATTAAGAACCTTGTATTAAATTTTCAAGTTTTTTTTATTCAACACATAAAATTGTATTGACATTCATAAAAAAAAAAACTAAAAAAATTGAAAATTGATAATGTCTGTAAACAGCTCAAAACAAGTCAAAATATTTTTAATATTTTATCGTGTATAGAAAATGCTAATATAAACAACCAGTGAAAATGTCATGTATTAAGGTTATTATTTTTAGAGTTACAGCAAAAACTAAAATCGATTTTGTGTAAAAATTCTTGTTTTTCCCGACGCTTTTGAAAATTACTGGGAATTTTGACCTACCCAAACATCAACTAGATTCATTTTCCCACCAAACAAGATACTGATGTTGAAAATCGAAGCAGTTTTACAAATAGTGATGACAGACAAAAAATAAAACACGCTCAGAATCTAAAATGTATGCTGTCATTAAAAAATCTTGAAAAATTTAAAAATGATACCAATAAAAAATTTTAAAAGATTTGTTTGGAACAACTATATTTTTGAAAATGTTAATAGTTTTTAAAATAATGAGTGTCTTACTTTACAAGAATGACCCCAGGTATATGGTATTTTAAACTTCTGTTTGTAATAGAGATTGATCTGGACCTGTTTTTCTATTTTCTGTCTTGTTTTTTCACAGTTAAATTTTAAAGCACTAAGCTACACTTAGGCACACACTATAACAGGGGTTGTCATCCTTTTCCAACAAGTGAGCCACATTAAGCATTTTAAGTATCTGGTGATCTACCACTAATTGTTTAGGACTTTAGGTACCTATACTATTTATATTATTACATGCAGCATAACAATAGATTTTATAATAATAATCTTTCATTATTTCTCCATTAGATATGTTTTACTTCGCTAATAAATTCTTTATTTTGTATATAAAGCGTAAAGGTGTGTTTAAATCTTAATGATTTAAGGACTACACATGTAATCAACAGATATTGGTATAATTCATTTTTAATAAGATCAACCAATTTTCTTCTATAAATCGATGGCGACCCCTCCCCTGTAAAAATAACATACATATTAAAAGTAAACTATAAATAATTTTGACATACTCAAAATATATTGATTTAATAGTTAATACCTTCTAAATGTGATTAAAACATATACCTTATTCTTTGTGAATTTTAAGTTTATATCTAGTTTTTTTTTCAAATTAGCTGTTAATACTTAATACATATTATATCATAAAATAATTAAAATAAATATTACAATAATATTTTTTTTTAAGTAATACATTTTATCACAATTTTAATTTTTAATTTTATTAATAAAAAAGCTAGTCAAGCTATTAGTTTATTTAATAGATGTCTTTAGATATACCAAGAATATAATTAAATTAACCTTATAAGTTATATTAAAGTTATTGAGTTATTGACAGTTATTAGTAACTTAAACTTTTTATATTTATTACATTATTCATTAATTAAAAATCAAAAATTATATAAGAATTTTTAATTGCACTTTGTTGTTAATAAATAGTTATCAGAATATTTTATAATATTAATATTTGTATTGTTTAAATTTAGAAACTATTTGCAATTGATGACATTGGATGATGAAAGCAAACTTCCTATTTATAGAATTGTATCTTTATGGTTAGAAAATAAAGAAAACAACGAAATAAATGATATTGTTGACCAAGAGTTTAAAAAAAATCCTTCATATAAATTTATCTTGGTTCTTCCTCAATTGGTTGCTCATTTAAGTTCCACATATGAATACTCTTTTCATAAAGCTTTGGAATCAATCATAAGTATACAATTTATATAACTTATTTCATATTTGTAATTTAGTTTGGCTTCAAGGACAATTTTTTTATTTTCTTATAGTTCGTTGTGCAATGGATCACCCTTATCAAACCATCCCAATTGTTTATGCTGTTGCAAATACAAATATAGATCATAAATTTAATCAATGTGAACCGCCTGAAGAAGAAGTATTTTATACTCAGTAGTCTCACAAACTATAATTTTGATTATCTGTTTTAATTTTTAGTCTAGAGTATTAGCTGCTAAACGTTTAATGTCAAATTGGAAAAAAAATACAAATATTAGTTCAATTGTGATGAATACTGAAAAATTATATGAAGCGTTTATACAATTAGCTTATACAAAAATTTCTTGTACACGTGGCCAGCGTAAGATTTAACTATTTCTAATAATATTAAACTTAAGAGGATTTGTTGGCACCCTCATGTGTTATCTCCATTTAGCTCAGTTAGCTTAAAAATTAGATTGAGTTGACCTCTTATAACATTTCAAGGCAAGATTTTTATTATCTAGACAATGTCATAGGCTTTTTATTTTATTTTAATTTTAAAACAAATTATGAGTATTTTAAGCTGTACAAACAATTTACAATACATAAGAGATCAATTACTCTAATCTTTAAACTAACGGAGCTAAATGTGATCTGCTGAGCGTAAAAATTCCCATGTTACGCACTTATAAGACAGTCACAACACATGCGGGTAACGTGTCATCTTAAAGGTATGTACTAATGTTATAAATTTGACTATGATTGTAGGAACTTCAATTCCCAATGAACAACCTTTAATGAAAATACTAAACTCAGAGTTGTATATGTATCCTGCAGCAACATTGCCACTAAACAAACTTGGTGACTATCCAAATATTATAAGTAAGTAAATATTTATTTAAATAATAAAATAAAACAGTTATAAGAAATGCAAAAATAATATATATTTGTGACACTTTGAAGCTGACAAATAGTAATTCCTAGTGGTTCTCTGGATGCTCCAGATCTTCTTGAAAGAATCTCTTTTCACTCTATGGCATTACAAATCTTATTACCAAGTATTAGTAGAAAAATACTTGGGTTTGGTTTTCATGATGTTGAAGAATCCTATGGAGCATAGAGCAGACTTAGGAAAGACATTCTGTGAATTTAAACGTTCATGATGCATACGTTTTATGATAACTGCATTGATTTATTGTTTTGGGCTTATAAAAAAGCTCATCCATTTTAATTTTGATGTGGAGGAGGGACAAAAGTTTGAAATCATCATTGAAGTGTTTGATTTGTTCAAAGTCTACATGAAACGATGGTAGCTGGTATTCTTTTGTTATGAAAGCACATATTCCTAAAAACTAACATGATTAATGAATTGCATCTCAGGGTTATTACCAAAAATAAAACAATATATTGTTGAAGAGCTATTGACACTTGTCCGACCTTAAATAGGCACGATTCAAGTTTAGGTTATAGATTATTATTTTGATATTAGTTATATTCTTATACTTAGTATACTTACCATCACAATTGTATAGTTAAATAGTTAAGTTAATGCAGGGTAATCTATTAGAATTTGTCTCGAAACATATTACTTTATACTTACAGGTATTGTTAGATTTAAAAATTCATTCTTAAATTGTGGTGGATTACATGAACCAAAAAAAATTGATTGTTTGTGTTCTGATGGTATTATAAGATCACTTTTATTAAAGGTGAAGTAAATACTTATTTATATATTTCAATAAGTATACTTTTGAAACAAAAATAATGTATAATAATGTTTCAGGGTAACGAAGACATGCATCAAGATGCGACTATGCAACAAGTATTTGTATTAATGAATGAATTACTAAATTCTAATAAATCTACAGCTAAGAGGAAATTGACCATAAGAACTTATAAAGTATTATATAATATTGCTTTGATTAAGACTTTTTCCAAGCATTTTTAATTTATAGGTGATCCCATTTTCACAACAGAGTGGAATTGCTGAATGGTGTGTAAATACTATGTCTGTTGGTGACTACTTAATAGGAACAGATTCAATTATAGGTGCCCATAAAAAATATAGGCCACAAGACGTGACACCAGCAGAGGCTAGAAATGAACTTAGAGTATGTATGAATTATAAATAATTGTATTATTGTTTATATTTTATATAAGTATTTATTTATTAATAGTTAACATGTTATAATTGTTGTATGTGTTTGTAAAACAAAAGATTGATAAGGTAATGACTAGGGCACGGATGTTCAAGTATTAAAAAACTAGTACCATTTATTACAGTATTGTACTAAAAAATAACAAAAATTGCACTTAAAAATAACAATGTTTTAAGATATTTTTTTTTACATTACAGTTTACAGTACACAATATACATGCTATAAATAAATATTTAATAAAAAATCATTTACTTATTTCCATCTTCCTTTATCTTAATATTATTTCAATTCTACAAAAGAATGGAAAATATTTTATTTTAACAATTTAAACTTCTACCTGAAGCATAATTTATTGAATTAGTGTATAACTGTTTATTTTAAATTTTCTTATTTCAACGCTCTTCAATTTGTCAATAAAAAAACCTAAGTAAAATTACGTGAACTAAAATTTTAGATTTTAATTTGTACTTACATAAATTATTTAAAACTTTTTTTTTTTTTTAATTTATTTAAGTAATTTACAATTTATACAACATTATGTACAATGAGCAAATAGGATATTTAATATAATATAAAGTAACAGAATTTAACATTTGTGGGCAGGCACTCAGCAGCACCACCCAACCAAGAACATTTTAGATGTTGTGGTTTTTTTTTTTAATTTAGTAGGTCTCTAGGCCACTGTCTTTTGAGTCTTCTAATTATATTGCCAGGAAGTGAGGTGGAAGAAAGTTTCTTTATTAATGGATTACTGTGAGAGTTTAAGTTGAAGTGAAATTTAGAGTAATGGGCTTTTGCTAATTGATTGAGTGTAGGAATTTTTAGGTATTTAAAACTTACTTAGCAATAATTTGAACTAATAGAAGAAAAGTTACAAATGCAACAACATTTGTGTCCTGCTAATGACATTGACAGTACAATTAGCTAATTTCTTTGATCCCTTGAGTTCTACCTATGATATAATTCATTGCTAGAAGTTAAAGAGAACATTGTACTCTCATGTGTTGTCTCTATTTCACTATACTTCATTCTAAAAGTGAATACACCAGGTAGTGACAGGTTTCTGTCTGGCGACATGCATCTCCCACATAACAGCATAGGTAGTTAACGGTTAAAGGGGGAAAAAGTGCACAGAACAGATGT
The DNA here is from genome assembly GCF_019925205.1 of Metopolophium dirhodum. NCBI lineage: Eukaryota > Metazoa > Arthropoda > Insecta > Hemiptera > Aphididae > Metopolophium > Metopolophium dirhodum. The sequence continues at coordinate 11,591,161 of NC_083566.1, forward strand.
ATTCTTTCTTTATTGGAACGGAGTATAGCGTATAACATAGCAAATTTTATCTAAACTTGGGATGGTATTTTAATTTTAAAGCTAATTATGAGCATTTGAATTAAATTATCATAAATAATCTATGTAACTACATAATATGATGTAGTTTTTTTTTTATTATTGTTTTTAAAAGATACTAAATAGATTATGGGTATAATTATTAATTTTTTCATATGCTTTTCCTCCGATTGAATGATTGAATGTTAATGGCTGAAAGAAATACTACACTTATATTTTGTTCAAAATTAGTTCACAAATTGTTTACTGCACTTTTCCTTTTTTCTGTAATTATATTATTTTTATTACTTTAACATGTATTTATATGCAAACATTTTATTGTCTAATACAGTCATCTCAAGAACAAAGATATAGTGAATTAACTAAACAAAAAACATATTTGGAAATTTGTAAGAAAATAAAACCAGTCTTTCGATATTACTTTTTTGAGAAATTCTTATCACCTTCCATTTGGTTTGAAAGAAGGCAAGCCTATATACATAGGTAAGAAACATTGCTTAAATTGTTGTATAATAGTAATACTGTAGTAAGTAGACCATTTAGTCAGATAAGAATACTGGAAGGCATATTTTAGCCATCTGGTAGTTTTTTGGTGTCTAATACGCGCTCTAATATTCTTATCTATCTTGATGCTAATAGCACAGTAATACTTTATTTTAAAACTTCTATTTGACCATCTGATATCCAATAAGTAATAACACAATTTATTATATTTGTGAAGTGTTGCTACTACTTCTATGGTAGGATACATATTAGGCCTAGGTGACCGTCATTTTCAAAACATATTGATTGACAACATTACTGCGGAACTCATTCATATTGATTTCGGTATGCATAAAAACTTTAAATATTTTTCTATGAAATGATATAGTTTAAGTTAGAATAATAATGACTAATAGTTAGAATATTATTATGTAATTTAGGGATTGCATTTGAACAAGGAACTGTAATGTCTACACCAGAAACTGTTCCATTTAGACTGACAAGAGATATTGTTGATGGTATGGGCATCTGTGGCATAGAAGGAACTTTTCGAAAGTATGAATAGTGAATACATTTTAGAATTCTTTTTATTATTTAATAAGTATCTAATATATATATATATACATGTTTATAAAATAGGTGTTGTGAAAAGACTATGTCTGTTTTACGTCAAAACCAAGATGTAATTGTCACAGTTATCGAAGTCTTATTATATGACCCATGTCATCAATGGGCATTAACAGAAAAAAAAGCTACTAGACATCAAAATCAAAAAAAAAATTCCATCATTAACGATAGTGAGTTAAAATATAAAAAAGTATTAACCAGTTACTGATTTTTATAAATCATTTATTTCAGCAACTGAAGTAAATAAATTAGCCGAAAGATCACTAAACAGAGTACGTATTAAATTATGTGGAATGGAACAAGCTGAAACCGCTGCAGCCAGTATTAATGGGCAGGTTAATTTACTAATACAAAAAGCCAGAGACCCAAATAACTTAGCACTATTATATCATGGATGGCAAGCATACTTATAGTTTTTTAATGTAAGTATTCTAAGACAGAAAATAGGAATTATACAAATAACAATAGTATAATTATTAATTTATACATTTGGTATATTATAACTTACTTGTACTCTTTATAACTTACAAAAGACTAATGTGTTTTTCATCTTTATTATTAAACTAAACTGGACTTAACTTAAATTTAAAACAAATACTTAAAAGACATCACAATACTAAATTTTTTTTTTAATTTTAAGTGTATTGGTGAAGTATTGTAATCCAAATAATGAAAAAATTTTTGGTAAAAATTATAATTTAACAAGATAATGAAAGTTGATGAATAGCGGTGTGACGTCATAGAGCCGACGAGTGATCAGCCGCCCATGTTTTACGTGTAAGAGTAGTTTGATTTACACAATGATTTTTATAACTTACGATAGTTTTTCAGAATTTTTTATGCTTAAGACGATGCTATGATTTAAAATTTAATATATCTTGTTATTGTATACATATCATAAGTTTTAATTAAGTAAAATTATTGAATTCGCAATTTGCGTTGTGTTGTCATGTAAACCAATTTTTACGTAATTTACTATAATAGTTTTATCTACTATAAAAAAAACTAGGAAGTATATCAAAATTATAACCACACCAGTGTCATAAAGACAAAAAAACACTTATGGTTACAAAAAAAAAATTTAAAAACGTCATCTTTATCGATTGAAATTGTTGTTCATCTGGACACTTTTACATGTAAGACATCGCTGTTCAGACTTCGGCTCTATGATGTCACACGTATATTTTCAAACGCCTATATCTCATTGAATAATTAGTGTTTAAGTGTGAGACCCACACCATATTTCTTAAATCTAAGCTAACTTGTTTTTAGTGTTGTAATGTCCTTTAATATTCATTTTCTGAATGGTTTTTGAAAATGTCATAAGTAATAAATTACATATTTCAAGGGTTCATAACACATCTAAAGTTATATTGTTTATATATTTAAATTAATGTATGTTGGCTTGTAGCTATTCTCAACAAATGAAACATTTCTTCAAGACAGAAAACATTTGTTTTTACTTTTTTAGTATAACATATCTAAATTTATTTATTTTGAATTTGTAATGTCGTTGGCTACTAAGACTACAAATCATAACACTGAATGCTCTAAACTAACCTTACTACATTTAATAGAAATACTGATTGGAAGCACTTAAAAAATGTAAATTTATGTCAGTACCACTTTTTTCATCCATTTCAAACTTATTTTAATAATGCAATACTATGTCTTCATGTGCACTTATCTCAGAATCAGATTTTATTTCTTTTTAAATAATAATATTAATGTTTTAATTTTTAATTTTTTGTTTAAAGGTAATGCTCAAAAGAATAAATTTAGAATCTACAGGACATTTTAAGGACCAGAGTATTGATGTTGATTCATATTACAAGCAAATCTTAAAAATTATGCAATTTAGCATAGTATCATATATATATTACTTAATTAAGAATAATTTGATTACTTTTTATACTTAAAATATACATTTTTATATCATAAAATATTTTTTATAAATTTATAAATTACAATAAATAAAAATAATTTATCGTTTTTTTAGTAAAATAACAATATAATTTATGACACAATAATGAGACTTTTTCCCGTATTGTACAACGGTTTTCAAACATCAAGTTAAAACAATTAACGTATTATAAATTGTATTAGAATAATTTTGTAGTCTTTAACGGTATGGTGTAAAAAAAGGAGCATTGCTTGGAGCTTGTTGCTGTTGTGGGGTCTGATCAATATCTTCATATGATTGTGGAATAGCAGTTCCTCTACCTTAAAAATACATAGTTTTTTATTAATAACATAGAAAATACTGAACAATACTGTAAGAACATTTCTTACTTATATAATTTTGTAGGGGAGGTGGTATGCCATCAGAGACTCCATTACTGCTGTCTATACACATTCGACTAAGAACTGATAGTGTTACAAAACGCAGTACCAAATTTGCCATGGCACAAATAACACTGAATATTTCCGACAACCCTGTGACGAAAGAAATAAAATAAACTAATTATTAGTACTTTAACTTACTAATCATAATCATTAATCATTTACTTACAAAATGAGGAGGGAAAATAACAGTAAATAGTGACAATATCTAAACATACTGTTGCAAGGTTTACAGAAATAGCCTGAAAATATAAACACACATAATAGATAAGGTAAATTAAAAATATATATAATATAGAGGTAATAAGGTGTAGAGTTATGACGCAACAGTAAAGTAAATTAACTTAAATATAAACTGACCTAGACAATTGGTATACAACACAGGATATAGATACCAGGTTCTAAGTACTTGTATTGCTTCACTCACAATGTAAAGTAGGTGGTATGTTTTGAATTATAATATTTTATTTAATAATAATTAATTATAAATCAGCATATTAGAAAAACAATTAAAATCAGAACTCAGTGAAAACAAAGCTTGTTGATATATCAAAAAATATTGATAGTTTTCAGGAGTACTTTCAAATACATAAGTTAACAATTAAGTAAATCATGTAAATCTTCAAACTATCAACTAGATAAATTATTCTTTCAATAAAAATACTACATGAAAGTTATGGAGCATTCGTTCTATACTGAATACGAGTATTGTTCGTACTCATTGCTGTAAACGTTTAACAAAAAATATGTGAAACCAATGCATTCCTTGTTTCACCCGGAATCTAATTATCTAAAATAAATAGGTATATAAAGATATAGTAGAGTATATTAAAAGATTAATTTCGAGATTTAAAATGATCTTGGAATACAAAAAATAGTTTTTTTATATAACAATTTATACTATGGGCGAATAAATTAAATTTAAATACAGTTTATACTTTAATTTGGTAAAATATCATATTTAATAATAATATAACTAACGTTTTATAGGTACATCAAACATTCAAATAATATTTTTATTTTAATTATTAGCATCAGTCACTAGTTGTAACATAATACAGTGATTTATTTTCCATGAAAAATGTAATTGCATAATTTGTTTCTATAAAATTAATCAAATAGACTTACTAGCTGTGCGGGTTTTTCATTTTCTGTTTGATGCATTGCCCACAACACGCAGCCCAAGAACATTATATTGTAAAAAAGATAAGAGTCTGGACTCCATCTTCCTTGAACACCCCTACAACATAAGTATAACATGTTAGGTTAAGTTAAAAAATTATATTTTTATATTAAATTCATACTTACCAAGTAATTAATATGAGATGTAAAACGAATGTAGTTTTTGCTGGCAAGGCTGGTAGTTGATTCAAATCTAATGCCATTACTAAACAACTGGTGTACTAAAAAGAAAAAATTTATATTTATTTGCCTTTTATAAAATTATTATGGTTTATAAGAAAAGAATAAAAAATGTAAATTTGAACAAATATTAACTCAGTGGAATAGTTTACACTGGTCCACCATTATTGATCGGTATTGGGCTGTTATATAATAGAAGAGGTGTGATCAATAAGATAAGAATATTTTTGTAGCTCATTTATCATTTTCTGTGTGGGAATAAACATTTGACTTACCTCGAACAATGGTAGGTTGAAACAAGTAAGAGTAACAATCTCATTTAATAAACAAATACGAGTGGATTATTTGATTCTAAAATATAACAAAAAACTTTTATTATTAGGTACCTACATAAATTCAAAAAACGTTCAGTCTTCTACCACAGCGTAATAGCATAATATTATTTTTATTGCGGCGTCAAGATGTTCTTCAAGATCGTGGTTCAGAGGTTCTTATCATTTATTTTCATTTAATTTGTTATCAACGCATGTCAGTCGTGTATTCGTGATGTACAACGAATAAATTGTATTTGAATATTTCATCTGTTGACTGTTTTAAGTTCTATAATGTTCCGTAGGCCGTGCGATGTTATACGGATTATGGATAATGGATATCAATAGAGTGAATAATGATGAACGTAAGGAACTAAGGTTTTAATTATAGTAAATGTTAATTATTAATTGTTAATTGGTTATAACTTGTACAGTCGTATTATAATTATTGGTATAAACGTAGGTATAATATTCCCATATAGTATACGTGCTACCTACTGCTAACTGCAATATTATACCCTATGTGTGTATACGTATAACTTATAACTTAGTATTTATAATTACATTTTGTAGAAACGAATATACGATGTGAACAATACTTGTATTTGTAAATTGTTATGCGATTAATAGATTTGATTTATACTTTATAATTATCCACAATCTAGATAAATAATATTTATTCACTATTGATAGCAAAGGTCCTCTCGAAGTTGAAATAGTGTTATCTTTATGATTCATGAAACGGTCGAAGTTCAACAAAATTATTATAGTATATTATGATAATCAAGTTACAAATATGATCTTCAACTTTTACCGTTAATTGGTGTTTGATAAATAGTTTAAATTATATTTTAAGTTCTGAGCCAAGCGATGAATGTATTGGTTAATGGTTTTATATTGATGTTTTTTTGTTGTGATTGTCCTCACCTCTGGGCTTTGAGAGCAGTAAAAAACAATTAAAGGTTTTTGATTTTTTTGTTGTAATTCAAACAATAATTATAATCGTAGACTTAAAACATTTCGCTATTACATAATATATTGTTAATTTTCAAAAAAAATCATACTAACTTTTAGCTATTAAACTACACCAACTTAGGAATAAATGCATTTTACCAACCTCTAGCAATTCTCAATTTTTTTCTAAACGACTTGTTTTATATTCTGAGCGGTGCGATAAATGTATTGGTTTTACCTACAATGATGTTTTTTTATTTTTGTGTGATGTACACGATTAATAATCGAAATATTGCTTTGATTTTCAACTTCAGTTTCTTGTTTGATGGGAAAATGAATATTGTTGGTGCATTGGGGAGGTCAAAATTTAAAATCCCCAGTCATTTTCAAAAAAGCCGTGAAAAACAAAAAAAAAATTCAAGAAAAACGAAAATTTTTACGCAAACTCGATTTTTGATAAAAAAAAAAAAATGTGTGTGTACGACACTGCACTGCTGTGAACTTAGTGTGGTGGGTGCTTGAAATGTTGACATAACCTATAGGGGGAAAGTTAAAGTATAACAAGTAATCAGTCCTTACGCCTACCAGCTCCGGTCGCAACACTCGAAGCCTGCGAACCTCTCGGTGGAGTGCTCGGCCCGCAAACCCCACGGGGAGTAGAAATAGTGAACCCATGAGCGGGAGCGACAACTTCGGGTTCGAAGAGGGAGGTTTGAATAAGTTTAAACCTAAGCTTATAAACGGGTGACAACCTAAATGGGCAAGGTTAAAGAATAACTAGTAATCGCGCACTACGCCAACCAATAACTGTCTAAATTTGAACTTAAAATGTCGATAAAAATAACTGTATATGATAAAGTATAACGAAATAACTAATAATAATACTTTGTTTCGTTGAGATATCTAATTTCGTCCAAATTTGAGCTGAAAATGTGTATTTTTTTTTATTGAGTTAATAAGGCTTCAACTTCCGAGGTCATTAGCTTGTAATAATTACAAAGTATTAGTCTTAAAACTATGGGAATACATTATGCTTAACATTAGGGAAAAAATGTTAAATATATTATGTACATATATTTTTTTTTTACAGTAATTTTGCTAAGCCTATATGTTTGAGTAAAAATTTTATATATATTTTGGAGTTCTCTTCGCCAAGTGCTTGTTGGGTTTCCGAGCATTTCTCTGGAGCTGTTGAACTTGGGGCATTCTAGTGTGATGTATTTGATCGTCAGTTCTTTGTCACAGAATTCACAGGTAGGGCAGTCTTCTTTAGTTATGCGGTGCAAGTGTATTAGACGGTAGTGTTCAATCCAAGCATAGGCGTTCGCAGACTTTTGGTTCCAGGGGTGCACACTAAAAATTAGGACCCACAATAATTTTGAAAACAATTATAGATACAGACAAATGTATCAATTGTATGTATCAAATGTACTAAAAATATTTATTTTATTTTATTATTCATTCTAATAAATATTACATAACAATATATAGATTTACAATCTTATAATGATAATCGACGTTTAAAAGGAACATCATTTTTGAATTTGTCAATAATTTCATTCATTTAATTTACACTTAATTGATAATTAGGGCCCTTGTCGTTTTTGGTGAAGGGTCCGGGGGTGCCCAGGCACCCACTGTGCGCACGCCTATGAATCCAAGTCCTTGTAATAACTACTTCTCCGTGCCTGTATGAGAGTGAGGGGGTTTTCCATACTACCGCAGTGCAGGCCCAATGGATTTCGTAGCCCGGTGCAGAATTTTTCGGGGCCCAATGTTTATTTTATTTTCTAACAGACTTACTTTATTTTTATATATAAATTATATATAATTTTATAAACTTTAATGTCTTGTTAGAAATCTAAATGTGTATGTATATAAACGAAAAAAATCCCATTTGTATTTTTGTATTATAGACAAATGCACGTACATGTCCCCAACCCCACCTAATAAAAATATAGACATTTTTTTCAACTCAACATTTAGCAGCCAATTAGCAACGATTTAAATTGAATTTTAGAAGAGTAGTTCATTACTGATAAGTATTTAAAGTTTAGATGAAAGGAGTTGTGATGGCTTTTTCCGCTTTTTCACTTCAAACCGGCACCAACAGAATTTTTTGAACAAATCTGAGCGCACGGCAGTTCCAGCAATGCCAGTGTATCTTTACACGAACCAATTCGCCCAGTTTTTCTAACCCATATATCTCTGTTTCCTCTTAAGATAAACTTTTGAAATTTAAAACACAGATTAATCTCGAGTAGCTTGGACGCTGTAAGAAAATGAGCCCTTAATATTGTGCCATTTCAAAATTGGAGGATTTCAAAATTTGCAATATTGTTACTAACTTCCTCACTCATTGATCATCAAAATTATAACACTTCCAGTATAAGTAGAAACGTGAAATTTGGCACAAAGGTAGGTTTTACAGTGTAACTATAGGGAAAAATCTAAAAATTGATGCCGCTTTAGAGTGTATTTCTAAACGTATAAAGTGGCGCGCTCAGCACACATTTTTTTTTTTTAAACAGCGTTACAATACGGTAATAATAAATTGTTTGTAGTTGATTTATATATATATTTATAAGACATAATAATGTTTTCTTAAATTTATTTTATTCAAATACAAAATATAATATAATTTTTCAAATACAGAATATTTTAATAATATTCGTCGGTCTACGGACGATAATTTTACGTGATAACGTCATAAAAAAACATTGATGAAAAATTGCATGCTCTTATGAATTGAATGGAATTATTATCACTGAAATATCAATATTTTGTATAATACAAAGAAGGAGTTAGGGAGTTACCGAAATAGCCATTGTTGAATATAACCGTCTAAGAACTTTGTATAGGCCAGACTTAACAACTATTCTATCTGAAAAGTCTCAACGATGAAAAATAAAAGATCGTACTTGGCTATCTTTGCCTTGTATTGACAACGCTTAAGAGTCCAATCTCTCAGCTCCTCAACAGAGACCAAAATCAAGAGAAAATCTACGACATATAAAAAAAAATTAAAAATTAAAATAAAATAACACATCGTCCACGATGCTAAAGCCCGCAAAAATAAATGATATCCCAACAAAAACCTAACGGTGAAAAAAGGCCAAGTTCCAAACTCCCTCCCAAAAAAGTCGGCCTATCAAAGTAGTGAAATCTACATTGTGGCCAAGTCTGCTATTTTTTAATTCATAACCTCACTGCACTCCTACATTAAAAAGTAACACACCTCTTTTATTTGTATTGTTTAACACTTGGCCAGCATAAAACATCATCACCGAATGTTCTCACTTATGAGTTATGACTTACGTGGGTGATGGGAAGAAGAGAACTCAGAAAAAAAGAAAAAGGTTTAGATTTCTTCTCAAAAAAAAACAGCGAATCATAGAAGTGGTATCTACATTGTGGCCAAGTCTAGTTTATGCCTCATTCAAAAACTGGCCAAGTGTTAAACAAAATACAAATAAAAGAGAAGCGTTACTTTTTAATGTAGGAGTGCAGTGAGTGAGGTTCTTCCGAGGCAGGACCAGTTCAAGACAACCAGGGCGGCGGACTCCGGTCGGCCCGCCAAAAGGACTGCCGGAACTCAAGAAACCAACGGACCAAAAGATAAAATTTAAAATGTAGTTTGTTATTGACCATTGTGAGGTGGTAAGTCGGGGGATTGTCATGACTCATGACAACCCTCATTTTGGCCATCGGCCGTTTGTGTTGTTTTTATTATCAATAAACGATGACAGCGTCGCGTAAATAGTACAAAAGTAATTCTCGCGACATCGTCGGTTCAAAACTTAAAAAAAAAAAAGTACAGTGAGGTTATGAATTAAGAAATTGCAGACTTGGCCACAATGTAGATTTCATTACTTTGATAGGCCGACTTTTTTGGGAGTGAGTTTGGAACTTGGCCTTTTTTCACCGTTAGGTTTTTGTTGGTTGTTTTATCAAGTATAGGTACATTTTTTATTTAAAGCAGATTTGTTATTGATTTTTTATATTAAACATCTATTTGATATTTATTTTTTATCAAAAATAGATTTCTTAAACATTATATTTGTATCAAATATAAACATGCAGTCATTTTATTTATCATTTATATCAGTTTGTTTTATTAATTATATTCAAATTATTTACTTATTTACTATTTTTTATAAATAATCTAAATTTTTATATTTAAATTAATTCATTAATTGTTTTTAATTTAAGTTATTCAACATTAATTATTATATTATTTCAATTGCAATTAATTTGCTAAATATTGGCGTCGGTTTGAAGTGGATCGGAAAAACTGGGGGGAGCTAACTTCATGACCATCGATGAAATTCCCTTTTTTCATTTTATATACCATATTTGAAGTATTTTAATGTATAAAAATTAAATTTCAGATCAGTAGGTTAAGCATTTAAAGCTTAGTTGCTGCGAATGGAGTGGCACAGGGGTACCCCACAAAATGTCGAGCCATCATAACTCCGCTCACGTTAACTTTAAATAGTTATCTTACTGATAAAATCTGTTGGCGCCGGTTTGAAGTGAAAAAGCCATCACAACTCCGCTCAACTAAACTTTAAATACTTATAAGTAATGTACTACTCTTCTAAAATCATAGATAATAAAGATATAGATAGACCACGGCTATGTTAAATATATTTGAGGCCGCGTTCCCGGAGGGGAAGGCAATTGAGGCTCCTTTAATGGATAAAGGCTATGGAAGCCGTGATTGATAGTCGATACTCGATATAGGTATACATTATTTCGCCTCAATTGTTCCCCTCGAAGACCGCTGATAAGATCATTATGTCCTATACATGTCTAAAATCGTTGCTAATTGGCTGCTAAATGTTGACATGAATCTAAAATCGAAATAATGCAAATTTCGGAAACGTATTTTACGGACGAAATATTGGTTTGCAAAATTCGATTGCAACGTTGCTAATTGGCTGCTAAATGATGCTAGGAGAAAAATTTTAAAATGTGTATTTAATTATAAGGGTGGGGCAGGGGACATGTGTCTCCAGCCCACCCATAGTTTTTTTTGTTTTATGATTCAACTAAAGGCTTGCAAATTATGAGAATAGTCTTGCAAATGGTTGAAAATTGACTGCTAAATGTTGAGTTGAAAAAAATGTCTGTATTTTTATTGGGTGGGGTTGGGGACAAGTACGTCACAAAATGAGTAGGTACAAACAATATACGACATGATTCATTCTAATTTTTAAACTAACGGAGCTAAACGTGATCTGCTCAATTCTGCTGCGCTTAAAATTTCCGTAAAATATTACGCACCTGTAAGACGGATACAACACATGCGGGTGCAGGGGTGCCACGTCCTCTTAAGTATACTTAAAATTATAGCTTAAAGAATTAGAGCTTTTTAAAATATACAAAAAAATAATGATTGGTTCTTCGTCGTACCTTTGATTGTTCATAATTATAATATAGTAGTTACCAAAGTGTTGAGCCACAAAATCATACTGCAATCGCCCACCTAAATTTCCTCACTTCAGATTACTGATAACTAGAGTCCGGATTTGTATGCATTTACATATTTGTAATGAGTGTATGCATTTCGATGGGAGTAAGAAATGTGGACGATTTGTGTAACAGATAATGCATAGAAAAAATTTTATTTTGCATATAAATGCATATTTTAGAAATGACTGCATATTTGAAAATTTTTGCATGTTCAAGCATATTTTGTATAAAAGCTTATTAAGCCAATTATTTTGTTTCAATTTCCTCGTAGAAATTATTATTAGTTCATTACGCATTGTCGGGAAATAAATGTTATTCTCCGTTTGTTATATTTTTGGACAGTTTATGTTAAAATTATATCTCGTTTATCACAAGTCACAACATGGTCAACGGCAACAATGCTGACTGGTTTTATTATTAGACTTATATTTTTTAAACACGCCGCGTAGTGTTGTCGCGTTGCCGTTGTCGGGCATAATCGTCATTCGTCAGTCAATTGTGCACTAGTGCCCATATATCATTCGTGATCCGCGTTCCGTGAATTTATATATTAAAATTTTTATTTCATAACAATTTATACATTTTAAAATGCCGAAAAGTCGAAGCACTGTTCCAACTTTAATAAAAACATGGATTGCTCTTTATAATACAACAGACGAAACCATTTTTACCACGGATGGCGCTGTAGTATTTTGTCAATTGTGTGACAAAAAAATTGTGTGCTCAAAAAAATTTCAATTACAACAACACGTTGATACCGCTTTACATAATAGTGCTCTAAAACGTAGAGGAGTAAAAAAAAAAAAACAATTATTTGTATTGGATGCAAAACCGAAATCCGGTAACGTTTTTAATGAGGATCTTTGTGCAGCTTTGGTAGTATCTAATATACCTTGGAATAAACTTCAAATTCCCGAATTCAAGAATTTTTTGGAGAAGTATACAGGTAAGCATATTCCTGACGAGAGTACATTAAGGAAAAATTATCTTGGTCAATGTTATGATAATGTTATTATTGCAATCAGAGAAGTTATTGGCAACTCAGATATTTGGATTGCTGTTGACGAAACAACTGATACAAACGGCCGCTACATAGCAAATTTAATAGTTGGCGTTTTAAAACATGATACACCAAGTCAACCCTATCTTTTAGCATGTAAAGAACTGCCTAAAACCAATCATTCTACAATATCTCGGTTCATTAATGACAACTTAAAAATATTATGGCCTGCAGGGGGAAACGATGAAAACCTACGGTTGTTTTTATCAGATGCAGCACCATATATGGTCAAAACAGGAGATTCATTAAAGGTCTTTTACCCAAATATCGTTCACGTAACATGTGTAGCACATATGTTAAACAGAGTAGCAGAAAAAGTTAGAGAATTGTTCCCTAATGTAAACAAATTGATTAACAATGTAAAAAAATGTTTTTTAAAGTCACCTTCCCGTATTCAACTTTATAAAGAAATACTACCCGGTTTGCCATTGCCACCTGAACCAGTTATTACAAGATGGGGTACATGGATAGAAGCAGTTATATTTAATGCAAATAACTATGAAGGTATTAAAACTGTAGTAGAAAAACTAGACAATGATTTTTCGGCAAGTGTAGAGAGTTGTAAGAAAATGTTCAATTTGCCTACAGTAAAAAATGATTTAGCATTTATAAAAATTAACTTTTCTGGACTCATTCAGGCAATTACAAATTTAGAAGATACTAAATTAACTTTAGTACAATCATTAGAGATTATGAAAAATATCATTTCAGAACTATCAAATATACAGGGTGACAAAGGTTCTATTATAAAAACTAAAATAACTCAATTGCATCAAAAAAATAAAGGGTTTCAAGTAATGGAACGAATTGGACAAATTATATCAGGTAACAATGAAATACAACTTCCAGAAAACTTCAACCCTTGCTCCGTAGCCAACATGAAATATGCACCACTGACATCAGTAGATGTGGAAAGATCGTTTAGTCTGTATAAACATATATTGAGTGATAGAAGAACAAATATGACACCTGAGCACATGTAAAAATATATTATTGTCAACTCTTTTTACAAAAATTAAAAATCATACATTGTATCTATTTATCAAAATATTTTTTATTAATAACAAAATTATGTTTTTATTGGTTTAAATTGTTTTTTTTTTATAAAATGTCTTTATATTGTATTTTTTTCATAAATATGTACCAAAGATATGGTATTAGAGGATTTAATACATTTTTTATTTTTTATTATTCTTAATAATTAAAGTATTTGTTTTATTTGTTGAATATATTTTTAAATATTTACTGTTCTTTAATAAGTCTTTAAAGTTGATGTCTATAATTAAAAAATTAAGTTCATATAATTTTGTTAAATTATTATTTATGGAAGAAATTAAAAAAAATATATTAAAATGCATATTTTGGGTATAAGAGCATATTTTTGCATATTATTAAAAAAAAATAAGAGCATATCAAGTGCATATTTTGAAGTTTTGCTATTTTGGCCTTTTTTAGTGCATACAAATCCGGACTATACTGATAACCTACCGATTCAATTGCCAAATTTGCTATTTGTAATGGAAACTACTCTGCAAATTTTCTATGTTGCGTGTGGGTCAGAGAAAAAAAACAAATTTAGATGTATTCAATCATATCATTGATCCAAAATTATAATCAATCAATAAAAAAAAGCTTAATAATAAAACTAAATATATTCATTTCAGTATTATTGTTGCAGTACACTTAAAAGTTAAAATACACTTTTAAATTTACTCAATTTTGAAATCTTAAAGATAAAAAATATAAATATGTAAAAATATAAATCAATTTTTAAATCACACAGGTCTAGGAGACCACAAAAATAGTAAGTAATATTATTATACAAAAATTATTATCTTTATAAATCCTAAAGTTTAACCCAGTTGAAATATAAAATTTTTGTAAAAGCATTTGGTTTTTGAACATTGAGCAAGTCTTCCTGAATTTTAGGAACTTTTGTTATTCCTAACTTAAGTAAGAAAGTAATATCTGTAACCTTAATCTGTATCAGAGTTATTGGATGATTTTTTTTCTTCTTCCGTATCAGTATTTGTGTCTGTGTCCACGATAGCAACTGATTTATAAATCCCTCTTCTGTCATATTTAGTGAAATCTTCTAGTATAAACTGTTCCGATTGATTACTACTGGTTAAACCCTTAAGACTCATCTGTAACAGTTTTGTATTGACCATACTTAAGGATGATATTGAAAGGGTCTTCAGTGTTTTCATCTGATCTTTAAGACTCTCATCAATGCCAGCTGAAGCTGTTCTTCTTTCTAAATTAGGAATAGTATTTAGTTGTAATTCTGTGTCAGGCTGTGAATACACATTTTGAAATTCGGGAAATGTCAACGTCAACTGAAAATACAAACAGGTGATTAAATGTTGTTTTAAAAAAGGTACTTCAGCCGTAACTAGTAATAAAAAAATAACTAATTAAGTAGGTGCTACATAGATATTTTTTGTTTCCGTCTTACAAATGCATAACATGGCAAATTTACGCTCAGCAGATCACATTTAATTCAATTAGTTTAAAAATTAGAGTGATATGACGTATTATGAAACATGATGGTAAGAAAATTATCTGTGTTTGTATGTGGGATTTTTACAATAATTCAGTTTTTAAGTGAATTATGAGCATTTTTAATTTACGCTATATTATACACGCAAAACTTACTAAAAAATTGAACTATCGTAAAAAACCCACATAAAAACAAAGATTATGTACTTACCATCAAGTTTCATATTAGGTTGACTCTAATTTTTAAACTAATGAATCTAAACAGGTTTCCCTAAGTGTAAACTTGCTATGTTGTGCACTTGTTAGACAATGACAACAAATGGCTGTATAACATCCTCTTAAGTAGATAACCAAAATCAAAATATATAAATTATAAAATAATTAAAAATTTAGTAGGGATTTTGTGATGGCCAGTCATTTGGTATATTATTGTGAATCCTAGAAAAAAATGTTTGTAAGAAGTAATAGTATGGAACAGCGGTGGCCCAGAAGAAAATATTGTATTTTAATTGAAATTTGAAATTGTATTTTATTGATTATTAGTTATTTAATTTATGGTGCTGTAAGTAAGAATAAACACGTAATAATGCAATTAACACTGTCCCATGTTATAAAATAAATACAGATCTAATATTCAGATATTACATAATATTATCCACGTGATAATATATAATTTATTATTATTTTATAGTTAATGAATTTTTTTTTTATTTTTATATATGATTTATAATTTTAACAGTATATATGAAAAAAAAAAAGTTGTAGGTTCAAAATCTCTGAATTAGGACCTAGGACTTGTTGTAGAAGCACTATGCAGTTTATGGTGGTCCGTAGAATTTAGAGTTATGGATATTGGATTTAGTGGTCCAAAAGTATAAAAATGTGTTTAATATCTTACTTGTCGATTTATATCTTGAGAAGTTACACTTCCCTTCTGAGATGATGGTAATTTGCACAGCAATTTATTACTTCTTTTATGTTTTTTTTTAACATGTTTAGAAAATCGACGGACTTTACGAGTCATTTCAAATGCTTTTACTGATATGGTAGAATCTAATGAATGACTACGAGATTCCACAGAAACTCTACACATACTATAACTAATTTCTGAGTCTGACTGCAAACATGAAGATGATACTGATAGGTGTTCTTCACCAGTTAATGCTCCACGTCTTCGTATAAATTTGGGTAAGGCAGCAGCCCAAGTAGAACTTATGTTATCTGTTAGGTTACTATTTAAACCAAATACCAAACCTGAAAAGTACAAACATTTTGAACTTTAAATTCCATTGAATTCAAAAGTATCAATAATTGTACGTATACATTTATATTATTATACATCAATGTTTATATATTATTATAGAATTCTGAAGTTTTTTCATATACATTTTCTCACAATAAATGGTTGTATGAATCCTATTTTTAAATTTTATATCTGTTGCATGGTATATCTTGTGTAGTTTAAACTAACGATTTATTGGTTTATTTTATGCTGGTTTAAAATATTTTGCTCATTAAGTCTCAATTATCTCAACATGTTTGTTTATTCTATTAACAAAGATAGTTAAATAGTCACTTTTAAAAATAATTAAATGAAGTTAAAATATATTATGTTACTCAATACATACTATACATTAGTATACCCAATACTTATTAAGTATACATTTAATGAAATGAAGACTTTAAAATCATCAATTTTTATATTTTAATAACAAGTACTAGATATTAAAATTTGATTATATTAAAAAAATACTTTAAAATAGTTATTTATTTTATAGATTAAATTGAAATTATTTAAACCATTTATGAATAAAATTTACCAAACGGGTCTTCTTTTGAAAATGTAACAGTAAAATCATTGCTATTAAGTTGATGTCTTTTAGCAAAAGCGCTAGCAATCAACTTATGTTTATTATACTTAGAAGAGTCTTGGTTTTTCTGTTCATGACCTCGCAATTTCTTTAACCTAAAAATCAAATTAATTAAAATTGAATAATTAATAACAATACAAGTACACACCAACGAATTAAACACTCGCACCAAGCATTGCCAATTTGATTAGTCCACACCCAAAATGACATTAGTACTGCATTTCCAAATAACACTAATATATATAGTTGTTTTTTAGATACACTTGGTTTAAACTCAATACGACAATTTCCTATATCCGTATCTGGTATAATACCAAGTTTGCACCTGCAAAATTATAGATACTATAAACACACTGACTAGTATAACAATTATATGTATGATTATTAGTTAAGAACTTCATCATAATAATACTTACACAATATATTTTCTTAGACTATCTTTCCATAAATGATCATTATTGTATTCGTAAATATAACACATAAACATTGATGAAACAAATACAACAATTAATATCATGAACATTATCACTTTAATTGCTGCTGAATGAATCTTTGACTTTGCTTGTTTGGAAATTACTTGTGTGCTCTCTTTTTTTAAAGCTAAGAGTCCAAATAATACTCTGACCAAATAAAATAATCCAATCAGGACAGATATTAAAATTGGTATTAGTACAAATATAATACTATATATTTTATTATTGACGCCTACAAAACATGTGCCAGTTACACTATCACCATCAATCTCTCCAAGTACCATCACGACAACACAAAACACTAATGGTATAGACCATGCTAATAAATGAAAATATCCACCTTTTTTATCAACCTTTTCTTGGATTTTTCCTTAAAATAAAAAAAAAAAAATTATTAAACAAAGTATTTATGAAAAATATATATATTTTATTTTAACTCACCAAAGGATTGAAATGTTGTGTGAAGAGAGTATGTAAAAATAACAAACCAAATAAATGCAGCAATTAAGAAGTAGTACGAGAAAACAAAATTTATAACACACGAAAGATCTTCATCACTAATGAAAGAAAGTAATAATTTTTAAATACAAAGTATAAATGGTGAATTTAAAGTTTAAGAGCCTACCTAGGTTCTGATGTTTTTCTAGCACCATTTTTCCTACAAACAATATCATCTCTTGTGCCAGACCAAAATTGTGATAACCACCCAAAACATATGAATAAAAAACATACATTTATGTAGAGTATTACAATGTTAGGATATCGATTTAATGATTGCCATTCAATCATGAACGTGAGCTGAAAATAAAATTAAACTGCTAAAAATATTTATAAAATATCAATGAACTATTTACTTACAATAGCAAATATATTGCAAAGTCCAGCTATAGTAGCAGTCCACGCAATAAGATTATGTATTTGTCGGTGTTCATCCATAGAAAACAAAGGGTCATAACATTGAAGATCGCAACCTTCAAAATTAGGATAATGATAAGCTTCAGGTCTATAAGTTTGTACAAGTGGAGATTCACAACGACCAGCCGTTGAGTTGAACTTTAACTCTCGCAAATCATTCTGAAAATTTTAATTAGAGTAATTAATATTATTTAAGTAGTTATTAGAAACTGATAAAAAAATTCCATGCTATGTTTAATATATCCAGCTTACTGAATTACATATTTACAGTCGTAAGAACAATGCTCTAATTAATGGCATTCTTGGCTGTTCTCTCTGTATTAGTTTACTAGGTTTTTTAGTACTTGCTTTCCTTTGCTTTTTTTTTTAAGAGAATGTGTCAAATAATTTATTAAATAGTAATACATTTGTTATTTATTAATTGATAGGAAATTAGTAATTTCAAAAGTAATAAAAATTAATATTTAAAATACATAGATTAAAAAACTAATTTAAATACAGATATAATGGATTTACAGTAGTTTTTTATGTATACAAAACAAAGGGTTATTTTTATAGTTTTGAAAAAATAGCTCAGCTCAAGTTATTAATTACAATAACAATTTATTAGGTATTTATATCTCTAAAGTTCAGAGTATTATTTTGAGCAATGTCGCACACTGAGGAAGGGGTCACAACTCTATGCACAAAAAAAATGTATTTCTACAAAATGCTACTCTTCTCTAGTATCAGTAGTATGAAATTTAATTTAGGCAAAATTATTATTGGCACAACTCTCTTCAATAAAAATTATGTGAGTTACAGATGTTGAAAAAAGAAGGGATAAAATATTAGAGTGGATATTAGGGTGTATTTAGGAAGAACACCACACTAGTACTTATGTCTAGTTATAATAAAGTTGTCTACTTGAATGAATATTAATAATGAAAATCAAGTAGTTTACCTTGCATAATTTTGCAGGATAGATGGTTTCATTTTCACAATTAAATTCTGCAGGCCATGAATTTTCAATTTTGAGAATTTGACAATGGTTTTCAATAAGTTTACACATTTCCTGTATCAAATAACATTAGCAATTTATCATGTGAGGCGTGAAATATATCTGTCATATGAGTAAATGATATGTATCAACAACAACAAATAGTATATGGTTAACACAAAATACTATAAACATTAAATGGTAATGAATAATTAATATTTTACCTGCGGAGGTAAATGTAAGCTGCTATTCTCGCAATTGGGAATGTATAATGCACACAACAGTGGTTGGATAGCCGCCCAACATTTTGGAACTTTTTTGAGCCCTTGCCAATCGTGCAATCGCTCCTAAAAATAATAATTAAATAGTGGTGAAAAAACCACATAGACAGCAATAGTATATAATATATAGTGCGCGGTCAAAAATTAAAATTGTTCAGTAGGTACCTGGGATTTTTCTATTGTTAGGACAACAATACTTAATACTTTTAGTTTTAAAAATGAATACCATATAGCTATGACTTGTTTGTAATGATTTAAGTTTTTCTACCAAATCCAATCCAATTGTAATTTTAATAAATTCGACTCCTCCTTATGGTTGACTGCACACTATAGAGATATCTCATAACATGATTATGGTATAAAAAAATATGCACCTGAGCTTCTTCTGGGGTTTCGGCATCCGGAACGAGATCCGTAGAGGTGGACGTGTAAGGCAGTTTCACGCCCAAACATGACAACGAGTGGTTCATGTCCAAGCATCGTGAGTGCGGCCTCTCGCAGTACTGCAGCTTACTTTTCGATTTCGACAAGCCTAACAACACCTGTGGCGTACTAAACAGCAGCAACAGTTGGAGGACGACGGTGGCGGCACTCCGCGCGCGGTCGCGTTTCATCGCGTCTCGATGTGATTGTCATCCAAGTACAACAATAATGACACGTGAAAACGGTACGCGAACATTTGGGATGAGATCGGACAACGGTTTGTGGTTTGTACGAAACGCGTTTTCTGCCGCTACAACACGACGTCCCGATGCCTAGACAAGAGGAACAATAGGCACGACGTCTGCCGTCAAAATCTTACCGTAATTAAACGACAGTAACAATGACGTGCAGCGAATTCTATCAAGATCACGACTATTAGTTATTTGTCGATACTAGATAGCCGCGGTCGCGATCAAACGCCGTTCGCAAGGAATGCCAGAATGAATACTCTTTCGGGTATCCGGCCGGCGACGCGTCCGACCGACAGACTGACGGCGACGAACGCGTAAAATATTATTAAAATTATAACTATGTTACGGTGCGCGCCAAGTGTGAATATAGAATAATAATATTACAAGGAGTACTCGGCAGACGATACACGAATACACGTTATTGGCGGGCCGGCAACTGGCAAGTGGCAACCGGCAAGCGATTGCATATTTTGATGGTGTGGTATTGCGGCGATGCTGTGGTAGTCGTCGGTCGGTGGCGGTGGTGATGATGGTGGGACGGGTGGAGAGGTGACCACGTGTGTGGTCTCGTTGCTGCCGCAGACCCGTACGAGGTTTTATTATTATATTCCATACTATATTACGCCTCTATGGACATTGGACACCCCGGTTCGGTTCCACGATAGTGGGAGGGTGACAAGCCGATGCGACGCGCATGCAAAAAATATCGTGTATGGTACTATGGCCACAGAATGTCAGAATATAACAGTGGCGTACTTATAGGTACTGTATAGTGTATACCCATTGCCCGCATTATTATTTGTTAACTTGTTAATGTTATTGTTATTATAATGCATAACATTATATAGGTAACCTATAACTATATAACAATATTTTGTGTGTGATTTATGTAGAGTATACAGTATAGGTACTGACGTAGGTACTTTATACTATAATAGTATAGACATTAGACATATATAATAGTTACGGATATAATGTAATTTGTATGTATGTAACAGAACGCTGAACGAGTACAGTGCAGTATTGTGTAAGACGCGTGAGTGGGGTGGGAAATAATGATGCGGTCCAGAGGGCCGACGCGATTACGCAAAGGAGATCGTCAAATATTATACAAGGTGAGCATCGAGCATGCTCATCCCAATTTTTTCCTTTAAGGGGACGTTACAGTGGCATTTGTTGTCTCCGTCTTACAAGTGCGTAACATAGCAAATTTTACGCTCAGCAGAACACGTTTATCTCCGTTAGTTTAAAAATTAGAGCGAATTGACATCTTACACAATTTAAAGGTAAGATTATTATCTAGACAATGACATAGGCTTTTTATTAAATTTTAATTTAAAGCAAGTTATGTGTATTTTAAAATTATAAACTGTTAATACATCTTAAAATACTCATAACTCACTTTAAAATTAAAATATAATAAAAAGCCTATGTCATTGTCTAGATAATAATTTTACCTTTAAATTTTATAAGAGCTCAATTCGCTCTAATTTTTAAACTAACGGAGATAAATGTTTTCTGCTGAGCGTAAAAGTACTAATTGGTATATCCGACGTTACCAAGGCAGAGGCCTTATTTGGTTTTGGGAAAAGGATGATTTTGGAGAACTTCCATATAAGTGAGAAGTACGACAATCTGAGTATGGCGTTAAATATATGAGTAAGAACGATTGCGCGTTTAGGAAGGCAGCTACTTCAGCCGTTATTAGATCAAAGTCCGGAGACTTCCTAAGAGTGTACTTTTGAATTGTAAATTTAATATCGCTCGGCGAAAAATGTTTAACTGGGAGAGAATGTGGTAAAGGCAAATCAGGATACTTAAGAACCGTATTTGAGTTGACAGGTGGAATATCTTGGTGAGGTTGGAAAACATTAAAGAGGGGGTTTTTAAAAAGTTCAGCTTTCTCGGTGTCAGGCAAGACAAAACTTCCATCAGATTTTTTAATAGGTGGAGTAGTTACTTTAAAATGAAATGCTTGCTTGGACGCTTTCCAAAGACTGTTATTATTTGTAGATATAATTAGTCAGGAAGTTGTCATAGGAAAGGTTTTTGATTTTTGCTAAGAATTTTTTAAGATAGTTGCCTAATTTATTATATATTTTTTTGTGGGAGGGTAAACGGGTGCGTTGATAGAGGGCTCTATCTCTTCTCTTTTATGCTACGAGGATACGGATATTAGTCGGAAGCGAATTAGTGTTAGTTATACGTACATTTTTAGTTGTGTTGGCCGCCCAACCTGCTGATTGAATAACATTCGTTAGGTTATTTACAGCTGCATCTATAATATCATCATTATAGTACCTTGGGTTTATGAAACGTTTTTCTGTTGTTGAACGTCGAGATAGAGCTACACTTATTCCAATAACTGAAAAAGAAATACTTCCAGGAACAACAATCATGTCAAATGAATGGAAACCATATAACATTTTACAAAATACAAGTTATAGTCACTTGACTAACAGGAGCCAACACCCAGACAATAGAATGCATATTTTGGTCACATCTTAAAATGAAAATACTTCGAAAAATGCATGGCACTACATCAGAACTTTTACCTCGTCATCTGATTGAAGCATGGCGGAGATCAGTTAATCCTCAAAATACTTTTTTACAATTTATAAATGATACTAATAATGTTTACTGTAATTGAAATTATTATTATATTTTTTATTTTTATATTTGACGAATATTTGTATGATATGACGTACTCGTAATAAAAATATAATGTGTTTTTATACAATTAAAACGTAGATCACTCGTCCTGAATTCGCAGATCACCTCCCCCCCCTGCGTTAGATCACTTCCAACACGAATGCCTTAATTGTGTTGTCTCCGTCTTACAAGCGCGTAACATAGCAACTTTTACGCTCAGCAGAACATATAAATGCATTTATCTCCGTTAGTTTAAAAATTAGAGCGAATTGAGCTCTTATAAAATTTAAAGGTAAAATTATTATCTAGACAATGACATAGGCTTTTTATTATATTTTAATTTTAAAGTGAGTTATGAGTATTTTAAGATGTATTAACAGTTTATAATTTTAAAATACACATAACTTGCTTTAAATTAAAATTTACCTTAGATACAATTTTATCATATATAATTTATATTATATTATAGCCTATATATATAAATGTTAAATAATACGGTATGCATTGATCATTTACAATATAATTTCAAATAACATTAGATACGCTTAAAATAATAATACTAATAATAGACAAACAAAATAATAGGTAAAAAGATTTAGTCTACAAAAAAAATTACGGACACAATAAGAAAACGTTATAAAAAAAATTAATATATTTATAAATTAGCAATGTTTACTTATTATTTATTAAATGTTTAAATGTAGGTGATTTATATAAATATTTAATTATATTATTTATATCCCATGTTTTGAAATAAATTCCTGGTTACCTTTTAAAAGTATCATCTGACATACTAGATCTACATGGAGAATGAATAAGCCCAGCAAAAGAAAATAGTCGTTCAACAGCTGCTAAAGAGGTTAGGCTTGTATTATATTTTATAAATAATTTTTTTATTTTTGGATAATTATCTAAACAACTAAGTGATTTATTTTTATCATTTAAAAAACTTATGAATTCAAGCTCGTTACTTGACTGTTGTCTGAACTTGTCTGGTTCAGAAGAAAAAATAATAAAAGATTCTGACTGACTCTGCACCTGAATGAGATTTAATTTCTGAACTACTTTGTTTTGCACTACAATCAATTTAATTGATACATACATTTTGAATTCTTTTTTTCTCTCGATCAGTTGTTATTTCTGGGAGCCAACGTAATTTAAACGTAGGACGAAAACATGTAGCTAAAATAGCATGATTAGCTTTAGGTGTTAAATTTAATACATCATATCATATGATGTATTACAAAATATAATGTATCTACTATTTTTATATATATAAATAGTGTACTATTAAAAAAAATGTATAATTTTAATTTGTACGTAGATAACTCGTTTAGTCAATTCACAGATCACCTGCTACACGAATGCCGAAAATCACTCCAGATATATCTATAGAGAATATCCAATGTTATGTTGTAGAAATTTGAACTTCAAACGCTCATAAAAATGTAATTTGACTCTCCGGTAGACATTTTTTTTTTATAAAAGTAGACAAACTTATAATGAATCAATCTTGTATTGCATTTTAAAATCCTTAATCTAAAAAGAAAATTTTTATGAATTATCTACTAACACTAATAATTTGCAAATTTTCGTGATTTTTACGAATTTTGTTAATAGGACGTCACACCCGCATGTGTTGTCTCCGTCTTACTTGAAGGGCAAGACGTTGAATTTTTTTTTAAATGTATTTAAAAGGTATTTTAAAAATGTTAAATTTTTTTCTATTTTTAAGTGATATAATGAACGTTATACTGGATATAATGAAAAAAACCCTACAAATTGCCCTCATAAATATTGTCACAATTTTATTTTATAATAGGTATTTTTACTCTAAAACCAAAATTGAGCGATTTATACTCAGACTGCGTAAACGCGTTTTGTCTGCATAGTGACGTATGTAAGACGGAGACAACTCATGAGGGTGTGACTATTCCTCTTAAAATTCGAATTTCAGACGCTTATTAAATATTATTGTGGATTTACGATGAACTTTTTTTTTAGTTTCCAATAGGTAACAACAACTTACCAGGCCTATTACATTTTCAAATTTTTTCACGGAGCAAAATTTTTTTATCGACATTAATTTTATAAAAACTAATAATAATCGAAAATTTCATATGTCTATGAATAACTCAACATGAATCAAAACAATTTTGAAAATCTTATGGTGTATAGAAAATGCTAATATAAATATTCAGTGAAAAAATCATGTATTTACGGTAGTTTTATTAAGATTTTTTATGAGTTACACCAAAATTCAAAATTAATTTTGCTTAAAATTCCCGTTTTTCCTTAATTTTTATTTCACAACGGAAATATACTGAAGTTGAAAATGAGAGTATTATTTCAATTACTTATCGTGTGCACACATCATTGTAAAATCAATACAAAATATAAAAACATTATATAGATTGCTGCTCTTCAACTCGTAATTTTGAGTTGCGTTATGTGATAATTACGAGTTAACCAACGTGTAATTACGAGCTGTTCAACGCATAATTACGAGTTTTAATTCAAAATAAAGACTAGTGATATTTAAGCCATGTGATAACCCATAGTTAAATATAAATACAAATACCTTTTAAAAGTTTTCAAAATAGGTACTTACACAAATACTTTTTTAAAAGTTCAATAAATTAATAATCAATTCAATGACTAACCGACTAACCACGGCATGAAGTACCATTATTTAATAGTTTCTTTAATCAAGGCAACCAAACCCTCTTATGTATCCCTCCATCTATTGTGCTCATGCCTTCGTGGTAAAAATTTAAAGATTCAAGATAAATGCCAATCCAACCAGTGGTGGTCAATGTTCTGTAATATGGCCCGATATGATGGTTTCAGCGTTCAGTATACTGTATTTAGTATTTAGTATTTAGTATTCTAGAATAAAAGTACAAATAACAAGTATTTTGTAAGTATTTGAAATTCGAATACTTAACAAATGCCAAAAATAAATCGCCGCGCATTTAATTACCATACCATTTGATAAGAACAATATTGATAACACTAACTAATGACGTCTGGATCCGGAGTTTTTTCCTGCGAAGATCCATTTGTTATTGTACACCTTGAATATAGTGTTATACTTTTATACATGACAAATTAATTTGTCATGCTTTTATATAAGAATTTTTTAATTTAATCAGTGATCAGTGTATAATAACATTGATTATATTATTATAAATACTATAAGTATAGCACAGAATAATATAGTTAGGTCACGGATTAAGGTCATTGCTCATTTTACATAATATATCACAGATCCGATGCGTACCCAGTATTCGTGATGTAGGTTATTATCTTAAACCGTGTATTATGATAATACGTTTGGAAAAAAAATAACTATGAGTTTTATTATATTATAATATTTTGACATCAAATTCAAGCTTATAGCAAATAAATTATTGACTACGACTACCTCAAATTGAGACCACTAAGTTTTATTTTTTGGAATATAAGTAGGTACCTACAATTATTACTATTTTCATTTTTAGCTAATTAATTTGTTTATGTTTATTATTATATTATTATATTTAACAATTAACAGACTAGATATATAATACAAAAATTAAATATTGGTTACTTAATATATGATTATAATATTATATGTATGAATAATTTATTTCAGAAACATTATTAAGATAATTTACAAATAATTACAGTACAGTTCACAAAAAAAATGTTGAAATCAGTTTTGAGACAACTATATAGACATAAGTCTTCATCATCTTCTGAAAATATTATAACAACTATCAAGTCAGTTAATTCATATCGTATAACTCTTTCAGATCCTAAAACTAGGTATGTATACCTATTGTATTAATTATAAATTTAATTAATTATCACTATTTATGTATACATATTACATATAATTATGTTTATAGCGATTATATAAAAAATATTATGTGGTTATACATCAATAAACATTTACAATAAAATATCATTTAATATTTCCATTTTTGTGTGGCTTAACATTATAAAAATAAAATATGTTTCATATTAAACAAACGTATTAAAGTTTTTAAAGAACAAAAATCAATGTACACACAATTACATACAACAATTGGTAAGGGGCATTTACACAATGTTAGTCTATGATAGCCGCTGTCATGCAATCGCGGTAGTACCGCAGAATATATGACCGTCAAGGCGTCAACTATGTAGTGTCATGACAGCTATACTGCCAAATGATTTACACCAAGCCAGTTTCTTGACTGCGACTGTCAATGTTAATTGTCACCGTATAAATGCTCATTTAGTTGAACTTCCGTACTTGTTTTTTCTATAATTTAAATTATATCACTAATTATGCAATTTTCAATTCCTGTGGTACATCGTACAAATATAAAGTATTACATTTTATTTCATCAACACTGTTATACTATGCAACATGCATAGGTCTATTTTCAGTTAACACATTCTTGTAGAGTTAACAAATGTTAGTTACTACAGTTACATGCACAGCTAAAACTAATCTAACTCAATTCAAATTAGTTAATTTCTGGAGTTAAATGCATGTAAATGGCTGTTAATTTATTTTAATATCAATTCGTCTTACTTAAAATGGTTTAGTTAACTCACATTGGAAATAACTATGGGACTACGGGAGTACAAAATGCATGTAAACAGATCACCACATCAAATCAGGATTGCGGTAGATACTTGTAAATTAGTTTGAACTGTGCATGTTACGTTGCAACATAAACTGGTTTGGTGGAAGTTTATAATACTAATAGGGTCCATTAATTACAAATTACTCTAACAAAATTACTTTTGTAGTAATGATGTAATAATTTCATTATATTTTATTTAAATTAACTTTTTAAAAGTAATTTCTATGGAGTATCGTGTTATTTGCAGTGGTTATTAACTAGTTTTCTGTGGACATGGAATAAGCATTTCGCCAAAATTTTAAAATTGGTGGGAAAATTATAAAATGTTATTAATATTTTTATCCTTAACATTTAAAAAAAAAAGCATTTCTTACAAAAAAAAGTTGTCTTTGTAAAAGTATCAGAAATCAAATAGTTTTATTAAACCTTAATTATATTTTGTTCATAACTACTTACAAAAATGTATTTATTATCATATGTTTATAGAAATACACTATCTATTGTTGCACTCCAACATTTAATTAAAGAAATAAAAAATGCAGGGGATGATTTATCTTTAAAAAGTATAGTATTATGTGGAAATGGACCTGTTTTTTCTGCCGGACACAACCTCAACGAACTTGTAAGTTATAATTATTATATATGTTTGCTTTTACTATGGTATCAACTTTTTTTTTGCTCATTCAGTCTCCTCACTCGGCCAAGCAAACATTGTCACGGCTGTCTTGGTGTTTTCTATAATAAGGGCTGTTGACAAATGCTTACATATGTGAGTATGTGACTTACCTATTCTAGTAGTTTTGGATGTTTGAAGCATTTATATATAACCTGCCTCGATATCTGCAATTAGTTCTCTGTTTATATTGTTGTGTGTTTGTATTAAACATAATTTCATACATTTTCTAAGAACCTATCTTTCAAATGTTAGTTTTATCACCGTGTTTCTTAGCAATATTCGTTTGTATTCTGGTGTATAGTTTCTTAAAATTTCTTAATTATTTTTAGTTTGCTTTGACAAAACTTTAGAATTAAACATTTGCTCATTGCAATTGTAACAATTAATCTCTATCTTATTTCATTGTGGATGTCATATTGTCATTCTTGTGGTTCAAGTTAAGGTTAACTTCCAAGTATTTAAAATGGAAGTATTTCCAACCTGCTTGCAAGTTGCATGTAGGTATCCCTATATCCCCTTGACCTATTCCTCCAGATGTATTATATAAGCTGTAATAAATTTATTAATGTTTTGGACAATGTGATGCGAATTCTCTACATACAAGTCTGCAAGATTGTTACACACATTACCAAATCTGTCTACAGTATACAAATCGGTCATTTGTTTTAGAGTTACACCAAAAATCAAAATCCATTTTGACAAAAACCTATTTTGCGTAAAAATTCCTGGTTTTTCTTATTTTGACCTTCCCAATGCACCAATTAGATTCACTTCCAAATCTTCTATGAAGATACTGAAGTTGAAAATCGAAGCATTATTTCAACTACTTATCGTGTAAACAGACAAATTAAAAATTTTTTAAAAAACACACATCATTGTAAAATCAATACATGCATCACTCCGCTCAGAATCTAATTGTATAGGAGTGTAGACAATTTTGAAAATATTATTTTATAAAATAAGTTTCTTATAAGTTTTTGACATAATTAGCCTTTTTTTCCAATTTTTGTTGATGTTGATCATAGATAATTGTTTTGTCCCTGTCAAGTTTATGAGTACCACATAATGCATGTTAAGTGTTTAATTTAAATACTTAGATACATAGACACAAATCGCAGGAGGGCTAAGTGGACTTAGGGGACTTAATATCACTGTGAGTAGGGGACTCACATTGATGTTAAAACTTTAAAATGTTAGCCACCCAGACATTTTAATGGATTTGTGCCTACCCAGTTAGATAAAAAGTAAAATTTATGTTATTTGTTTAAATTGTTTACCAGTAACTTTCTAATGTAATAAAATGAAAAAGCATTTGCGGATTTTATTTTGTCAGAAATACATATAAGTTCCTAAATATAGTCCAACGGTTGGTTTATAATAGTACGTAATATTTTATCATTAATAAATAATAAACATTTGTATAATATTATAGAGCATACCAGAAAACCAGAAAATGATATTCTCATTAGCTACAAAACTTATGAATACAATGATAGATTGTCCTATACCTATTATAGCATGTGTTGATGGTATAGCTGCAGCATCGGGTTGTCAATTAGTAGCAGCTTCAGATATGGCTATTTGTTCAAACCGCAGTTCTTTTTCAACACCTGGGTATGGAATTTATTGAATTTTATACTTTGATCTACTGTAGACTAAAATACTATGTAAAAAAAAAACTTACATAATAACATATAATATTTTACTTTTAGTGTAAACCTTGGTTTGTTTTGTTCTACTCCAGGAATTCCACTGACTAGAGTTATGTCAAAAAAAACTGCGGCTTATATGTTATTTACTGGTACACCAATCAATGCCGAAGAAGCTCTTAGAACTGGTCTTGTTAGTAAGGTTGTTCAACCTGAAGAATTAGGTTAATTATTTTAAAAAATTTTAGATGTGATTGGTTCTACTCATTAATATTACTTTTAGATGATGAAATTACCAAGTTGACAATATTAATTGGTCAAAAAAGCCGTTCTGTTATTACTTTGGGGAAGAAATTTTTCTACCGACAAATCGATGAAAATATTAAAATGGCATACAGGTAATTATGTATTTTTTAAAAAAAAATGTTTGTTTTAATTTTAAACATTTAAAACATTATTACAGAATTGTATATTTATCTAACAATTATACCTAATATATATTTACAGGAATGGAGAACAAATTATGCTAGATAATTTAGAACTCAATGATTGCAAAGAAGGTTTACAATCATTTGTTGAAAAAAGAAAACCCAATTGGTCAATTTAAAAAATTTTTTTTAAAATTTTTTTATTGGCTTTAAATATTTTTTAGTAATCTTCATAATTTATATAAATATAATATATGTTATGGGAATAGAACAAAATCCGGTCCCAATTTATTGTATTCTTATTATTTGTATTCATTGCAGAATTGTTAAGGATACTTTTCAAATTTATTCAGACTACGTATTTGAATAATTGGTGTAATTTGTATTTAAAATACATTGGTCAAAAAGTATTTGAAAAGTATTTGAATACTTAACAAGCCTGATTCATTGCAAAATACATATTATTTTGTGTACCAATTTTAATATACATAAATATGTTATTATTTCTTATTGGTTATTGTTGTATTAGGCATTACCTTATGAATAGTATTTCAACCACACCAGAGGAAAATTACTTATTATATTATATAGAAACCTTAACATAATTTATTATATAAGTAAAAGATTACTCGTACTTCTATTATACATACATTTAAAGTATGGGTTTTTTTTAGATAATAATTACCTACAATACGTCAATACCTATGTCACTAGAAATAACATTACCTAATTTTACCTAGGTATACTTGAAAAAAATTAACAGGACAGAAATTCAGAAATAGCTTCGAATCTTGTAACATCATTTTTATAGTGCTTAACCACAGTTATTCTCTTATCTCAACAAATTACTCCAGGGCTATATAGTTATTTGTTATATTTTTATAGATTTATATATTCATCCAAGTTAAACAATCAGTTGTGTTAAATTTATTATTATCTAAAATCTGCCCATTTTTATTATATATGTATAATATGGTTATCCCACATTTGTAATTATTTACATATTCCATTAAAAGCCATTATTATTTTAATAGTAGAATAATATTATTTCCAAGTACTTACATAGGTACTCGATTAACAAAATTTGTCGACCAATATTATTTAATTATTAAGACCAAGTACCGTAGAAGTACTATAGGTACTTGAAGCAGAATTAATTTTTTTTTAAATCTAAGTGTTAACCGTTAGCAAGGTAGTATTAATGAATTGTTTAATGTTGACAAATGTTTATTTTAAAAGAACATGACAATATATTATTCATGTCTAGTTTCGATTTATAAGATAAATTATAAAAAGGTGGATAAGTGGATGTCGCTCTGCTGTACTGTAGGTTACAAGTGGGTCACTGTAATGGATGGTGTTAAATTTGAATTCAATGATAAAATATCATTGTATAAGAAAAACGATTCTGAGCGAATACGGTCAGTCAGCCTATGATTTTACCAAGTATATTTGATGATATTATTGTGAATAAAGTAATTTATATATAACCTATTTACGTGGAGCCTTGTTTTAAATTTTCAATCCTTACCCATAAAAGTTAAAAATTTTATAAATTTTATAAATTTTTAACCACAAAATAATTAATAAACTATAAATTTGATAAATGTTGTCAAAATTTGAACTTTAAATGCTTATAAAAAAAAATTTTGCCTATGTATTTTTAATATTTTTCAACTGCTATTAGAACGATATATCGATATAACGATATACTAAATTTTCACGCTTTTTTACCCAACAAATAAAAATTTATTGATATTTATAGAAAAAAAAACTAAAAAAATTGAAAACTGACAATGTCCGTAAACAGCTCAAAAAGAGTCAAAATATTTTCAACATTTTATGGTGTATAGAAAATGCTAATATGAACATTCAGTGAAATTTTCAAGTATCTACAGTCATTCATTTTTTAATTACAATAAAATAAGAAAATTGTTATATGAGAAATCGAGTAAATATCAAATGTTGTAAAAATATAAATTTCAGATGCTCATAAAAATTTAATTTAAGTTTCTTGTAGACATTTTTTTTTGATAAAGGTAGACAAACTTATGAGTAATATTATATTACATTTTCAAATCTTAGATTTAAAAAGAAAAATTTTTATGAATTCTCAACAAAATAATTTGCTATTTTTCGTGATTTTTCCGTATTTTGTCAAAATTTGAACTTTAAATGCTTATAAATAAAAACTGTGACTAAGGATTTTTAATTTTTTTCATCTGCCTTTGAAACAATAACCTAGGAGCCTTCTATTAAATTTTCAATCATTTTTACTCAACAGATAAAATTTTATTGATATTTATAGAAAAAAAAACTAAAAAAATTGAAAACTGACAATGGCCGTAAACAGCTCAAAAAGAGTCAAAATATTTTGTAAATTTTATGGTGTATAGAAAATGTTAATATAAACATTCAGTCAAAATTTCATGTCCCTACGGTCATTTGTTTTAGAGTTACACCAAAAACCAAAATCGATTTTCTCGAAAACAGATTTTGCGTAAAAATTCCCGTTTTTCCTTAATATTTCTTTTGTTTTTCACGTCGCTTGTGAAAACTACTGGGAAATTTTTACTTTTGACCCCCCAAAGTACCAACTAGATTCACTTTCCTATCAGAAAAGTTACTATTGAAGAAAATCCAAGCACTTTTACTGTCCTAAAAGGTGATGACAGACACAAAAATAAAAAAAATAAAAAATAAAAAAAAAAACACACATCATTGTAAAATCAATACATTCATCGCTTCGCTCAGAATCTAAAATTATTAAAACGGTAAAAGTTATAGTAAACATTTGGAATAAAGTGTAACCACGGTCACACAATTAATGTCACAGATTATTTGTTAATGGTATTTTTTATGGGGTGGTACATCTAACAAGACATTCATTATTTCAATTTTTATATTTTGAAGCATAATATTTTTGAAGTATTTAAATCATAGACATATTAATATGTCTATGAATTTATATAAATTAAATTTCCGACTTGAGGTTTTTTGTTATAAATATTTAGAGTTCATATAAGCGGTGTAGTGGAACAACATTGCAGGGTACACTACACTCGGCTCATTAAATTATAGAATGTATTAGAAACTCTGCTCGATGGCAGGGCGGTAGTGCCGTCAACGGCGGCGTCCCCTACTGCACGAACCATCAACCAAGGTCCAAGAACACAGAATTCATTTCTGTTATTTATTCTGTGCATGAAGATTAGGGATCTAATTATTCTGTGCTAAGAAATCTTAGTTCGTGCCTACTGACATCATACTGACCATAGACCTATAAACTAATGGACAGCGCTTAGAGAAAGAGGTCAGGGGAACGATATAGAGTAAAAGAGAACGTAGGGGAAATATAGTATTTTAGTTTCATTAGGGCACTATAATCCATGTAGAGCCTTAGTTTCATATGTCAATGATTACCCCCCTTATGTTCCTTCTCTCTTTTCTCTCTTCTTTCTTTCTCTTATATGACGCCCGTGCATGGTGCATTCGTGGCAGGGCGGAGCAGAATGCGCTGTCCATTATATAGTTTATAGGTCTATGATACTGACGTCCATAGACATATATATATATATTATGTTTATGCTCACTGCTGACGTCTGACCGTTTGACCGGGGCGGAGTTGTGGTGACTGTGATAGGTGATAGTGTGATCCATGAAGACTAGTGATAAGAAAGCCGAACTGTACCCCAAAAAACGTCCCGTTATATATTCTTACTTTCTTAGTCCGTGGATAATATCATTTGTTTATAAGCAAATTATTCATCTATCTCGATGTATTGTTTTATGTCATTATGATAAAATATTAAAAACAAATGTTATTAATTGTTACAACTGCTGTTTACAATAAGATATAAGAAGTTACGGTATTCTGTTTTTAAATTTATTTATACTCATATTTAATTATTTCTGCTTAGAAATATTTTAATATTTAAGTATTATACAAGATTTAAAACTGAGGCCACTGGGCTAATAGATAAAATGCTACTGTTACCAATACGTATAAATACAATTGTACTAAACAATATTAAACGAAGTTTCATGACGAAGTCTTATGGTTTAATGTATTCTAATGTGAATCAAGTTACTATTAAGCATGCTAAAGATGATCAATTTATTCCTATTTATAAGTAAGAATGGTAATCTTTTACTATGGTTTCTTATTAAATTGTATAATTTGTAAGTCTTAGATAGATATGTACTTTACATCTAACGTCTTACGTCTTCACACATTGTATTATAATTATTACAATAACAGTTATATTTGTTTGTAACATTTTGGTTATTCATTTTTAATTTATTTGTATTGTAGCTTTTTATTTTATTTTAACAAAAATGAAAAAAAAAATCATTAACATTAACATTTTAAATTTTAATATAGTTTTTATGATTTAACCATTATTTCAGAATACCACACATGAAATTTTTCATCAGTTTAAATAGAATGAAAAGATATCAACTATTAGGACTATTTTGTTGGATTCCTATGTGTTTTAGTTTAAATATGCTTAGTTATTTAAATTCTGAAGAAGTAATTTGTGCATCATTAATAGGTAAGTAATATAAAAATTTTTTTTATTTCATTTATAAAAATGTTTAGTTTAATATCTTGTTAATTTTCAGGTTTAGGTTTAACAGCTGGCTTACATATTGCCTCTTGGATAATATCAAATAATCTTGTTGTTTTTGTATACATAAGTGAAGACGATCAAAGATGTCGGATGTCATATATATCTTATTGGGGGAATCGAGAGGAATTATATTGCCACATTGAAGACATAAGACCAATTGAGTTTTCTAAATTAAGTCTTTTAAATCACAAAATTAAATTGGAAGAAAGTCCAATCACACTTAAAATAATTACACGCAACTCGACCATTTTAAATAATGCTAAATTTAGAAAAGTGTTCGGTAGTGATATTATTTGAAAAATAAATTAAAATTGAGTCATGTACCTAAATAAATTTTAATTTTTTTTCAATACTCACTACTAATGGTGCATTGTCATTACATTTTAGGTGCATACAACCAATGAAAACTATTAACTAGTTTTTATTAAATGGTTTATATTTTTTATGATTTGTTATTAAATATTAATTAATGAGCCTCATCTAATGTCTTTAAAAGTTTAAATATTATGATATTTTTAGACATTTGAAGTTTAAATTTGGATGAAATTATATATTTTACGCAGAATAAGAATGCAAGTTATTTTGTTGTAATTCAAAAACATTATTTGTGGAACCTTGAAACTTTTATCTATATTGCATATTTTACTATACACAATTTATAAATATATGTATGGATTAATTTTGAGCTATTACCTATCCATACCATTAACCCCTATCCACACTAGTGGTGAAAATATCCGCAGGTTTCGAAAATCTGAATTATTCGGATATGGCAAATCCAGATTTAAAGGATTATACGAATATGCTGATCAATGATTCATTTTTATATTCTAATAAACTTAAGTCATTATAGTAAAACAATTTATTTTACCATGTATTAAAATAATTATAATTCACATAAAAATCAAATCCATGAATCCTGATAAGAATTTGATTCAAATCCGGATAATTATTCAGATATACGGATCTCATGCCCATCCCTAACTCACAGTTTTATGGTAAGTCTGTATTGACTCAAAAGTTATTAATAAACCTACCAATAGTGGGTGTTTTCTTGGGAACGAACTACAAACTTTGTACAATCTGAACATAACATAATATACATTTTAGCGACCAAGATGTCCGCTATTTAGAGAACCACTATGTTATAGTAATATAATACTTTAATGTTGATAATATAAATGTATTCTTTTCGGCAAAAATTAATTCATCCTACCCACCTCATTACTAATAGTAATATAAATTATTATAATTGCAATATAAATATATTATAAAATATACTTTAAATATACAGCAGTATCTAGTTATATACATTAAATTTTGAATTTTCCATGGTCTCTGATAAGTTATAACTACTTATATGTTCATTATAATAAAGAACATAGACTCATTAATAAGACCCGATATTTATAATTTAATAAGATGAAAAATTTCAAAACACAACAAATTAAAATATTATTTCTCAAAACTATACGTTTATCTGATTATTGTGGAATAATATAAATGATAAAGTAAATATAATAATTAAATAATATAAATTTCAATTTTTTAAGTGAATAATTTACAGTTTATCTTTAACACCTATAAGTATTACATTTTAAAAAGTTAAAAATTAAAATTTCTTATTTTTAATCTAATGATAGCATAACCAATCATTTATAGGCTACTACAGTACTACTATATAATATTGATGGTGCAATGAATTTGGTCCAAGGAATATCCACTATCCATCATATTGTCCCTTCATCAAATCGACGGCTCAGTTCATAACTGTAACAACTGAAAAAATTGGTTTATTGGGTATAATATGTTTTCTATATTGTTTCTCTATATAATGTAATGTAAATTATAATATTGAAAATGCTCTCTCGTGGTCAATAATTTAACTATATTTTATTGGGTTCTTGAACTGAAATAGTTATAAGATGGTCTATAAGTCTATAACTCAGATTTGTTATATCTGAAGTTGTTGCAGTTTTGAACTGAGGCGTCGAAATACGCACTTGCGCTTCAATACCTACATTGATGAAATGTGTGACATACAATTAATTTGAATACATTAAATTTAAAAAAGTGTCGACCACAAAATTTAAAATGCATCAACAATGTTTTTACTAAATCTATAGCTTATTAATTTAATGAAATATACATTTACATGACACGTATTTATGTAAAATCAGTTTGATTTTAAAACAATTAAAAATAAAATATTACTATATAAGTTATACAATATTGTCGATTACTGTACTGATGATTGTACTTTTTTCTTAATAATTAATTAAACACATCTTTTACTATTTCTCAATTATTAGTTATACTTTAATACAAATAAAGTAAGTAATAATAATACAAATAATTTCTATAAATTAAAATTAAATGTTAATATGTATTTGAAAAAAAAAAAAATTATAATTACCAAGGTATACAAACAATAAAAAAACAATCAAAGTATACATTTATGATATAAAATTATATAATAAATTATTATTTTTTAAAACTACATCACTAAAATTATCGAAAATATTGAAAAGAGTGAGGTAAATACAAAGTAAATTCCATAATGTAAGATATTATAAACTTTTATTTTTATTGATATTTGTAAACAAATAAAAATATATTATAATATAATTATAGCTGATTGTAAGAAATAAATAATTTATGTAAAAGAATAAAACATTTCCAGTGGCTTGTTAACTTTCCAAAACTTATCGTGTACATTTCGAAGTGTTTGATTGCCACTGAGAGGAACAAATTGATCTGCAGTGGGTGCAACATAGATCAAAAAATTAAGAGCTCGTTCTGGAAGCTCTGAACCAAGGTCTAACGTCAATCGCATAGCTAAATATTTACTCAAATGATCAACTAGAAAAAAAATTCATGTACATATTATAATATGTTTTAAAAAATTGATTTGTGCTACTTTATTACACTAATGCTGGGTTGCACAACCCATTTAATGAATCAACAGTGAGCTAATGGGTCCCTTAAACAAGATTTAATGGCCCACAATTGGACCATTAAATTTAATAAATTGTTCATACAACTCAGCATAAGAATTATTGGTGATATTTCACGAGTTTAATTTTACACATATAAAATGTAAAGCTATTAAACAACAACTTTTAGTAACCAACCTGTATAATTTAAAATGTCGTTAATATACTTTATATTTATATTTTTTATTTTCTGGGGTTGTCCTGTACCATACATAAAAAGTGAAGATATTCTTCAATTATAATAATTTAGTTATTTATTGCAGTGATACTTTCCAATGTTTGGGTTGTGCGTAAAAAATATCTGAACAATAACAAAAGAATCTTAAATCTATAGAATTTTAAAGACTTACCAGTTGCATTAGCTGTTGTTTTTATATAACGTACAGAGTTTTCTTTCAAAACTCTGATCAATTGATTGTCACTGGCCATTTCTGTAGGATGAGGTTTAAACACTAGTTCTATTTCATCTACTGACACACCTTTTGATGTACCATCGCATTCTGTTATATCTGAAGTGTCAACAGTTGATGCAGGTCCTTCTTTTTCTGAGATCATAACAGACTTCATCTTCTTTGCCACTTTTGTTTGTACCATTGTTCTAGTTACATTATCTCGACTTGAACTATTTGAAGGTTTTGAAGTAGTTGATGAGCTGCTTTCATTTAGTTCTTCATGTTGGTTTTTTTTGGTTCGTTGTAGTCGATTTTGAGTTTGTAATTTGATACCTTCATTTATTGACTGAACTAAATTGGCCTGACTATGGCTCTTATTTAACTTTTCCAATACTCTAGTTTGATGTGCTTCGTATTCATCACGGCTAGGATAAATCTTAGATATGAGAAGATCAAAATTTGGATCAGGACGTAGGGACCGTTTAGATACTAGTTTCTTACGACAAGTAGGACATTCTTTATTACCTGAACGAAGAGCAGTCACAATACAGTCTGAACAGAATCTAAAAAAAAATATATAATTTTATTAGTTATATTATTAATATATAATTATATTTTATAATTACCTATGTAGACATTCTTTGGTAGTCATAGTTTTTTTCAACATATCCAAACATATTGGACACATTAGTTCACTATGTAGACTACGAGGGGATACAGCAATTTCGGTGTTGTCTGTAATAGCTTCTTGAGGAGATCTATGCAATTCGTATAGTGAAAGTTCCCAAGTTTTGGTAAGACCCATTGGATCTGCTGAAGCCATGTTAAAAACAATTTTTCTTTTACAATCAGAATAAAATAATTTAATAAAATATTCAATTAAGTATGAGTAATACTGTATTTCAACAAATTTATAATTTATTTAATAAAATACTCAATAAGAAATAAGAAAAATAATAATAATAATAATAATAATAATAATAATAATATATACTAATTAATTGAACTATATAAATAAAATATAATAGGTATAATTTATAACTCTAAGTTTAATATAATAAATTAAAATTATCAAAAGAATAAATCGAATATATTTAGCGTATAATCTACAAGTATAATGAGTTAAGCCTAGGTTTACTGTTTATAAAAAATAGTAAATTTAATACTGTATTGTTGTCATAAATGACAATATTACATAAACTCAAATCAGAATTCAGAACTGATTCAATTAATTCGATATTAAAAAACAAACCAAAACATCGATTTTTAACCATAAAACAATTTAATTTATAACTAAACGTTTGATTTGTAAATTTGTAATGTATAATTCTACTGAAGAAGTGAGTAAATAAAGAATTTAATAAAAATTAATCTGTTATAATAAAACTATTGAAGATACATTTTTAAATTTAAATTAATGTAAAATGTATATAATATGTATTATAAGACAATAACTATTAAACTATAGTGTGTATTAGTATATAATATTATTCCATTTCCACGCGATTGTTGGTGTAAACAAAAGCTGTATATTATCTAATATCGATTTTTGTTATCAGTAAAAAATTCAAAATTATTTTTATCATTAAATAAGAATTATGAAAATATTTAAACAAAATTTTAATCGTTAATTATTAGTTTTAAACCATATCAATTACAACTGTTGTAGCGACTATTCACTAGAGAGGGTGCTACAAAATATTATACCCAAATTACAATCAACAATATATTAAGGAAAATGGTATCATAATGACATAATTCATAGTTCATACTTCATACTCTCTGACTCATTCAGTGAAGTTTTAAGTTGATTGTATTTTACAAGACCAAATAATACAGACAATACATTACATTAATATATTTAATATTATAGTCCTTGATTATAGAACTATAGTACTGGTGATTTGCTTAATTACTTAATGCTTTAGATATACATAATTATTAGGGCCCGGAATTAAATGCTCTGAAAAAACGTATGTTTATACTATTTTTAATATAATTTTAGATTCTGAGTGCTCCAATGAAGCTATTTTTTCATTCAAATTTGAGATTATGAAGAAACATACCTAAGTCTTTCGCTTTTAAGTATAATATTATAGTAACAAAATTTCAATAGGTATTAAGTATCATTATTGTTATAGTTGATTATACATTAGGAAATCGGTGATTGTATTTATATTTATGGAAAATAAATAAGTACCTAGAACACTGTCTGTTACTACGTATATAATACGCATAATTATCGTGGGGACGCGGTACACTGGCACCAAGCTAACCATCGCTAACCACCACGAAAGATGGTCCATCTCATGACAAAATAAATTTATTTAGTAATGGTCCATCTAATCGTACTAACCGGTGTTGGGAAAAGATAACCAAAAAATCATCTGGATAAGTTAACGGATAATTCATTCAAAATTTATCTAGATAAGATAAAATATAACATCATTTTTTTTTATCTAGATAAAGATAAAAATACACATACACATAACATTTATCTAGATAAAAAAATAGATAATGTTTTTAAAATTATATTATAAATAATGTAATTTATTAGTAATTACTAATTGGATAATATTTATTAATTAATAAATCCTTAATGTCATTACTCAACTAAAATAATATACAATTTAAATTTTTAATACAACTTGAAAAAAAATAAAATAACAAAATAAAACTGACAATATTTCAGTAAACATTTCTTTTTAGATTCTGAGTGAAACGATGAATGTATTGATTTTACAATGATGTGTGTTTTTTTTTTTATTTTTTTTTTTATTTTTTTATTTTTGTGTCTGTGTACACGATAAGTAGTCGAAATAATGCTTCGATTTTCGACTTCAGTATCTTGTTCGATGGGAAAGTGAATATCGTTGGTGCATTGGGGAGGTCAAAATTTTAATTTCTCAGTAGTTTTTAAAAGCGATGTGAAAAACAAAAGAAAAATTAAGGAAAAACGGGAATTTTTACGCAAAATCGATTTTTAACAAAATCGATTTTGGTTATTGGTGTAACTCTAAAACAAATGACCGTAGATGCATGAAATTTTCACTGGTTGTTTATATTTGCATTTTCTATACACAATACAATTTTGAAAATATTTTGACTCTTTTTGAGCTGTTTACGGCCATTGTCAGTTTTCAATTTTTTTAGTTTTTTTTTCTATAAATATCAATAAAATTTTATCTGTTGAGTAAAAAAGCTTGAAAATTTAATAGAAGGCTCCTAGGTTATTGTTTCAAATGCAGATGAAAAAAATTAAAAATCCTTAGTCACAGTTTTTAATTATAAGCATTTAAAGTTCAAATTTTGACAAAATACGGAAAAATCACGAAAAATAGCAAATTATTTTGATGAGAATTCATAAAAATTTTTCTTTTTAAATCTAAGATTTTAAAATCTAATACAAGATTCCTCATAAGTTTGTCTAACTTTATCAAAAAAAAAATTTCTACAAGAAAGTCAAATTAAATTTTTATGAGCGTTTTAAATTCATATTTTTACAACATTAGATATTCACTCGATTTCTCATGTACCGATTTCCTTATTTTCTTGTAATTCAAAAACGAATAACTGTAGATACATGAAAATTTCACTGAATGTTTATATTAGCATTTCCTATACACCATACAATTTTGAAAATATTTTGACACTTTTTGAGCTGTTTACGGGCATTTTCAGTTTTCAATTTTTTTAGTTTTTTTTTCTATAAATATCAATAAAGTTTTATCTGTTGGGCCAAAAAGTGTAAAAATTTAATACAAGACTCCTGATATATTTTTACAATAGCAGTTGAAAAATATTGAAAATACATAGGCACAGTTTTTTTTTATAAGCATTTAAAGTTCAAATTTTGACAACATTTATCGAATTTATAA
Organism: Metopolophium dirhodum; assembly: GCF_019925205.1. NCBI lineage: Eukaryota > Metazoa > Arthropoda > Insecta > Hemiptera > Aphididae > Metopolophium > Metopolophium dirhodum. The sequence continues at coordinate 11,633,458 of NC_083566.1, forward strand.
TTTATTAATTATTTTGTAGTTAAAAATTAATACATTTTTAACTTTTATGGCTAAGGATTGAAAATTTAAAACAAGGCTCCACGTAAATAGGTTATATATAAATTACTTTATTCACAATAATATCATTAAATATACTTGGTAAAATCATAGGCTGACTGACCGTTTTCGCTCAGAATCGTTTTTCTTATACAATGATATTATATCATTGAATTCAAATTTAACACCATCCATTACAGTGACCCACTTGTAACCTACCGTACAGCAGAGCGACATCCACTTATCCACCTTTTTAAAAATGTCATTACCTACTCATTAAGCATGATTTTTATATACAATGTGTATCCACTGTCCAACACTATTACGTCTTATTAGAGTGTCAGACGTCAGTGTCCTATCCTTCAAAATTACAAACTTGAAACTAGTAATTATGTTTTAAAATCTTAATGTATTTCAATAGAATAATATATTAGCTATTTCACCGCGTTCACACCGCGTCTTATATACCTACTATGTTTAAAATTTTAACTATAGGTACCCACTGACATTTAAAATACCTATTGCAACTGTGTCATAGTATATATTGGCTTTTCGTTTTTTAACTATAATAATATTGGAATTTGGAATCACTACTCGGTTCTCGTAAATTATTGGCTATTTCAGTATTTAAAAATATTCTTATTATTATATTATTTATCTAGATAAATTACCACAGATGACCATTACATTTATCTAGATGAGATAATTAAATGATTCAATTATTTTTATCTAGATAAGATAATTAAAGAAATAATTGTATCTAGATAATTTATCTAGATAAAATTATCTAGATGATTCCCAACACTAGACTACCAACCAATCAGCTGATGCCGTAAATCTTGATTGAAAATGCCGAATGCCATCACTACTATAATACTTATCTATAACCGAATGAATGAAATAGGAATGCGGGTTCTGTACTTCTGTGTTCATATTTTCATAATGCTGTTCGAAAATCGTATTGCAACAGATTACAGATGCGATAAATTACAAGCTATTATATTCATATTTGTAATCGTCGTGAAAACTACGATTTAAGATAATTATCTAATAATAACAAATATCATAATAGAAGTTGTTGAATAAGGTAACTTTTTTTAGTCTAAAATAATAAAATGTACTACAATAGTCAATAATAAATACAATTATAGTAGGTACCTATATAATTATAATAATAATGCTATACAAATGTTATATTATAATTAGGTACACCTCTTTCTTATGTTATGACCTATGCCTGTTAAAAAGGCCTGTTTATAGGTATACATATAGATATAACCAATTATTATACCAAAAAACGTTTGTTTTTATGTAATGTTCCTAATCAAAGTTCAAATTATAAGTATCTATAGTAATTTCGTATATATTAATTAGTCTACTAAATTTGAAAAACCATCCAGAATGAATTCCTATTATAACAAACTATTTTTTTTTAAATTACCTCTGCTAATTACCTTTCAATTTATGATGAATAATTTATAATATGAAACTTTTTATATTTATCCATTTATGTATTTTTTTTATATACAATTTGATATATAGCATAATATTATCATTACACTAAAACTAAATAGTAAATTACTACATTATAGCAAAAGCGAAAAATATGATCTTCATTAAGGAACTTGAAAATTAAATATATATATTATAGGGATGTAAGCTCCCTTCTATTTTTTATAATTTTATATGATTTTTTATGTAATCTTAATGTATTTTTCAATACAATTTTGATACTTTTTCGGGATTTTTTTTCCGATTACCGACGTCGTATTGTCCCCGTCTTACAAATGTATAACATAAAAAAAACGGTATTTCGCGGGTAAGAATTACTCAGGCCAAAATCCAAGCAACCAAATGTTCACACTATATAAAGAGGAGAATATGAACTCTGCAATTTTTTTTTAATTTTTCAATACCTTTCACAAATACGAAAAAAGTTCTCGTTGTTTAAAAATGTATTAATTTTAGAGTTTTTCAAACTTGAATAACTATTTTTTTAATTTTGGTATCGAAAAAATAAAATAACGTTGCACAGTAAATGTTCTCCTCTTTATAGTGTAGATTTTTGGATGCTTAGCTTGGACTATAGCCTGAGCAGTTCTTACCCCTAGCAAAACAGTTTTGCTATGTTTTACACTGAGACAACACGTTACACGTGGACGTGCGTCCTCTTAACAATTATTATACCTACACCATTTGATTCATTGCTATTTACATGTATAAAAATTTAAAATTATTGCAATGGAGTTTATTATAGTATTAGCCCGCATTAGGGCGGTGTGGCCGTGCTTTGCCCCAATGGATCTGTGTACCATAAATCATTCCAGCACCCCCTAAATTCACACTCAATGTGTGCCTATGATCTGCTCTAACTTTACAAATTTACACAGTTATAATAGTTCTTTGATTGAAATCAAAAAATTGAAAAAAAAACTATTTGAATAAATTTCACAAATAATTTGTTATATTTACATTATCAAATAAGAATATAATTTATTGTTGTAGTTAGACTGTAGAAAAACTGCATTAAAATCAAAAATATAGGTACCTATAATACCTATTGATTTCGCTCAGTCGCATGGGGGTAACTGTAATAACTGTATAATGGCATAATGCAGATTGTAGCTATATATACTTTTATTTCATAATAATAAAATAGGTAGGTAGTAGCTTCATTCACATAATAATTATTTACTAATAACCTACTATAATAGGCCTATTATTCAGGGGATTTTTTTTCCTAGATTCATGAATATAAATATATATATATCATACCTACTGCAGGGTTATTCTTTTAACTGTAAACTAATTATTTCGAAAAGTATAAACGTTTTACTTTTCGGATTACAAGATATATATTGATTGTTTCATATTATGAGTATTTTTTTGGGAATTTTGGAGTGTAAAAATCGAATTTTCAACTAGTTAATATGATTGCTTATAGATTTATTGGCCTACAAGTATTTAAAATTTAAATGAGCGGATAATTCTGGATATCGAGATCCGATGTCCTCGCAAAAACGTTCTATTAATACTTTAAAACTAATTAGGTACTTACCTAAGTATTACTCATTCAAAGTTTGATTTGTATACATAAAAATGAGCAAAATGAGCGAGAAAAATATTCTGTTTATAAAGCAATACTAAATTATAATGTTTATGTTCATTGTTCATTCAAAAAAGTAACAATATACGTTTTTTTAATGTCTTCAAAATGTTTTAAAAATTAAAATCATAAATACAATATTTTTAAAAACAATGATGACAACTTTTCGAGATAAATTTACAATTTATTAAAAGAATTGCCTATAATATTTAAATGGTATAATAGCAATAGGCTAATTCGTTTCGTGGTTTCGTCACTTATAAATTAAGCGTGAGGAAGCAACCTGAAGCAATTTCGAGCGAGTGGGGGACGAGCAATCAAGATTCCATCGATTCCGTAATCGGATAAACGAGACAAATATGCGAGTTACACCTATATTGTTATACCAAGGAATATCGTTATTATAGTACAAGCTTACCGGTCAACAGCAATCGTATACTACTTACTACTATATAATATATGGGCAAAAGATTAATATAAATATATAAATATAATAATCAAAAATAATACTTATCATCGTCGCGTCTAGGACACGAGACAATGTTTTCAAGTCTACCATTATATTTTGTGATTTTTTTCCAATATCGCGACATGCTGACGTCTTCCTATTGAAAATTTTTTGTTGACGTCCCGCGCGTGTGAATATCCTGGTCGAACTTTTTTCCAACTCAATTTAAAAACAGACGAACGACTGAACGAGTCTGAAATTTATCAATGGATACTATACTATTTTTAATATTAAGCAATATTAATTAGCATATGACAGAGAGACGGTATAATATGCTGTTGCCAATCATAGAGATTATAAAACATAGATGGTCAGTTCACAGTTGGAATAAATTCTATACTTCCACATGAGTGACGTGTTTGTAAAATTGTTACCTATTTGAATTTGTTTGTATACAGTGTAATGATATGCTCACACACCCTTATAATAAACTTAAAATTTTACAGAATAATAAACAACGGCCAGACTGTCGCTTGTAGAAATCGGTCGCATCAAATAAAACCATTGACAACGACAACTAATAATTCGACACGCACTCATAACAATATTACGTAGGATGTGTGTGACCTTATTTTATGCTGACGCCAAAGAATAATCTAGTTCCCAGGCCCACAATAAGTTAGTGACAAAGCCACCCTCCAATCTCTGGTCAGCATCCTCGCGTCCGTCCCTTAAACCAGTGCATGAGCACCAGCCACCAAGTAACAACCTCTCAAGTATCAAACCGATTTCAACGAGCGACAACTGGACTTCTTATGCAAGCAATAATCAGTGCGTTCGTTAATTCAATTTGTGTATTTGAAGTAGTACTTTATCTTATCTAAAACCTAAAACTCTCACAATATTGTCTACGAACAACTGCGAATCAGGTAAGGCATATGATATAATATTTTATGTGGATTGCAGTCAATACGTTCTATGTGTTTTTTTTTCATAAAATCATATTGTACGGTGTATTTGATATAATTCTCGAATACACGATCTCGAGAGCCCTCCGAACACCTGGAGGAAGGTAATAGCGTAATTTTACAATTCTAACTTTTACTATTTTAATATAACTATCGGCAGGAGCCGTATTTATATATTTATATTTATACTTAGATTTTATTTTATCTTATTTTACGTTATTACAACAGTATAAACTATAGTCCGCGACATGAAAAGTGGCCCCTGTGTACCGCGACCCGTTGCTGCTTCCCTACCCGTTAGCCATTGGTTCTCAACCTATACCGCATACTGCGTGGCTGCCGCCACTCGTAAATCGTAATACACATTTTAGTTGACTTTTTTTTTGTGCATCCTTACCGGCTACCAACGTTTTACAGCTGTCCAGACTAAAAAACCAGTTTTTACTGGAGTGTCTGGAAGACAGCTGTAAAACGTACTGTGGAAGGGATACAGTGATGCACATAATACATACAGGTCCTATGGCTCACGTGTTTTATCGCATTGTCAGTTGTTTACCGTCCGTTCGTTAACAACTATTTTTTACACCATTTTTTCTCCTCTGTCACCATTTAACGTTACCGTGTAAATTATTTAAAAATGTCGTTTGTTGATAAAGATACTCACAGCCAGAGTAAAAAAATTATTTATAGTGTGTATACATTTTTAAAACAAATGTCAGAGAAGCCAGATTTAACGGCTGATTTTTTTAAAAGTGCTCAAGTTATTACAGCCCAAGCTTGTGGAATATCTCATCGTACTGTAAAACGGATTTGTGCTGAAGCAAGAAGCAATGTTAATCCAGAATTACCAGATGCGAGTCCTACGTTTATTTCTCCGACGATCAAGATGATGACGAAGGAAACAGAGAATAAAATATTTAATTTTTTTTTTTTGTATTTGTATTATTTGTTTTAAGTTTTTAATGTTATTTATTTGGTTTGAATAAACAAATTATTGGTTTATAAAATATTTAAAGTATTTTCAGTAAATTAATTTTTAATTCAAAAAAACGCGGCAATTAGTTTAATTACGTTATGGACCACTGAGGCGAAACGGCCGCTAGGTTCGTGACGGGCAGGGGCCACTTTTCATGTCGCGGACTATAGAGAGTCTATATAAAGTTTAGTATAAACTAAACAGTTTAATAATAATAACAATGATAAATAATAATATTTATTGACTGATGACCGAAGTGGATTGAAATCAAATTGGTGGTGATAACAATACTATAAGAATTAAGAAAGTGAGAAAAAAATATGTCCAACCGTCAGGGTTGTTATTTTTAGAACACAATGTTGCTAACAACTTGTTTTAAATATGTTTAAAACATGAAATCAAACCATTTGTTTTAAACGTTTTATTCATTGTTTAAAACACTACTAAAACATATGTTTAAAACAGTGAAAAACCAAGTGAATATTGTGTTTTTTTTTTTTTGGTTAATTATTAATAATAATCTAGCTGATCTCGTGGACTTCGTTGCCCGTTAAATGTATACCAACTCCATATGACTCAAACTTTGTTTTAAATCAAAATGTGATTCAGAATAATTTTCTGAAAACTTTGACGTATCGTAATCGAAATTTGAACGAAAACTTCCGGAGTTATTCTATTGGAAATATTAAGGAATAAGGAAAAATTGTAAATGGATACGAGCTCGATAATTTATTATGATTCGGTATGCAGTATTAAATATTTGTTAATAAGTTAATAATGGTTAAAAATTAATATTGGCCTAATTAATATTAGTATTTAATAGACTATTATCCTTATTCCTTAATATTTCAAATAGAATAACTCCGGAAGTTTTCGTTCAAATTTCGATTACGGTACGTCAAAGTTTTCAGAAAATTATTCTGAATCACATTTTGATTTAAAACATATAGGTTGTCATTTTAAAAACAAAAGTTGGTATCGCCACAGGATACTCCTTAAATGTTGTGAAAAATCTAAGTAATCGAAATTATCGTCTTCAGTGACACTTAAAAATTCTAAAAATCAAAATTTGAATATATGCATAATTTAAGCATAAAAATGGGGTGAGCATGCTTAAAAAATCACCCTGTATATGGATTAAATCTTAAGTCTTAATCTAAGACCGTGTCTTAAAATGTATTAAATATATATCCACCTTGAGTCTGTGATAGTTTTCACGGCTTCACGCATTTCCACCGATTAAACTGCTTAATTTTTTTTGTGTTTTGTAGGTATACCTACATATAGTTACCTATAACCTTTTAAAGCAATTTTTTCATTATTTTAATTGGATTTTATTATTGCCATTATCGATCACAGTGATACTATTACAGCTTGTATGTATTCTCCCGACATTTCATCGTTTTGCTTTGAGTGAAATGTATAAGAGTATATTTTATAATGAGTAGAATTGTACTTACCAGTGTAAAGTTTCAATAACAAAATTAATTTTTTAGAAACAGTAAAATAACCAATAGGTATCTATTTCTATAAATACCGAATCGGAAGGTACAAATTGTCTCTATCAGAGCGCGTTTTGTTATTCTATGCCATAGATAATAAAGATATCTTTATCATCGCTAAATATATTTAGCCATGATCTTTATTATCTATGTTCTATGCCATGATAGCATATTGTTCTATGATGATAGTGTTGAGTTAGGGGCACGGCCACGAAAAGGTGTCACTTAGCTGATAAGAACACTGTTCTTGAAGTTTTCAGCGCTACCGGTGGTTTGATTTGGCTACACAATTTGTATCTTAGTCCGTGTTAAATGCAGAGGGCGCTGTAAACTCCAGGAACACACAGCGACCCCCTACTTTGCTTCTCATACATTCGTGGCTGTGATCATGATAAAGAAAAGGCTGTGATAAGCTGCTCGTTTCCACACAGAATAACGTTTCCACTCCATTATATCTATTAGTCCGTGATTAGGGGATTTTAATTTTTAATTAATTCATCTAAACTTGTTACTTGTTTATCAGTATTTGAGTATTCAGTTATATCAGTAATCAGTAGTCACTGCTCATTCCTCAATACCACGGCTTAATATATATTACTATACTAATATATATTAATCCGTGGTCACTACTCAGTAGTCACCTTATTAAATTATTATTATATTAATATATAATACTTATCTATGGTAGTCACCCAAGTCGGTAGTCAGTACATAGTATCTAGCTGTTTTGTTAGTACTTAGTCGTAAGTACTCATTAGTATTTACTATTTAGCATAGATTAAAGAATACCTGAATACAGCAGCTGCTGAATAATATCATACTACCATAGCCTGATTGCCATTTAGTACGCTATCTGTCTTTCCTCTCGATATGTGTCACGTGTGTCCCCTGTTTCCAATATCATTATTTATTTTCGTAAATTAAAATTTAAAATCTCAGTGTTCAGCAGGCGACGTCTTGATCACGGGAATTGTAAATCATAACAATGTATTTAAATATATGAAAATTAAATCTGAATAATGAATTAATTTATTTTTATGATTGTTCTATTGCATATTGTGTAGTTATAGTAAGAACTAAAAAACCTTAAATTTTTTACCATTAAACCTTGTAGACCGTAGACTGTAGTTAATAGTTATTAGTTTGTAAATATAGTACAGCATATTGATAATTTATAATGTATAATCATGACACTTGACATTTTCCCCTTCTACGTTTAATACCCCATATGCCCTTATATAGTAATATAGTATTATAGACTTAAGAGTACAATACTTATCAATTTTTATGTTATATCCTGGTCTTATTATTATTCACTGAGAAACTAATATTTTTTGTCGTATTCCATTGTCAATTATTCATGAGCTTATTTTCATTTTCATAATATTTGTACGAATTGCGCCACTGTACAATGTACAATAATGTCCCAGATACAGTCCGGTTAGATTAAATATTAATTACAAATTATATATGTAGGTATTAAATAATAAGTTTAATCAAAGATAGGCTGAATATTTTTTTAATATATTTTAGTAATTTTTCTGTCAATTTGATAACAATTTGTAAGTATTAAAATTATTTTCTATAGTATTTCATCTAAGGCACATAATATTTAAATTGTTTACTCAATAGATGTGCCTATAGGTCCATGTATGATCATTGATCTGTATACTTCTCAATAAGTGTTTTGATTTGTTTTTACTTTCTCAACAAATAAATATTATACAATTTGTATATCATAACTATTGTTTCAGCTAAAATATACCTATTTCTTAGATTATTTAAAGTTTAATGTATTTTCTATTTTGTTTTAGAAATGAAGTTAAATCAAGAGTATTGGGTATCAGAACTACCTAAACCACTTACATTTATTCCTATTACACAATTAGCAATTCCAGGTATTATTAAATTAATAACTTTTTGTTGTAATTAATGTGTGTAAAGTTAAGAGACTGAGAAAGCCATAATAGTATACCTTAATATAAGTTATTACTATGTATTTGTTAAGACATTTTTTTATATACCTATATAAACTGATAAACTACGTCTTAGGATCTCACGATTCATTTTCGTACACCATCACACCACATAGCAAATTAGGGCCAGATGCTTCAAGACTTGTAAAATATTTAAACTGCCTGTTAGGACCTGCCATGCGCCGATTTGTCTACAAATGGTCTATTACTCAGACATGTAATATTCAAACTCAACTGAATCTTGGAATAAGGTAATTTAGATATTTATTTTATTTGTATTTTTAACTTAAATCAGTTGGTTAGTCGTTCCATTTTAGACTCACAACAATAATTATGGTTGGTTTCTGAATTGACCAATGATTGTTCTAGTTTGTGTGTAAATATTTAAAGTTTTTTTTACATATATTTAGTGGCGGATCTAAGGTTTTCATATGGTGGGTGCATAGACCTTTTACCTACTACTTAGTATAAGGTCTATGGGTGGGTGCTATAGGTTAGCTAACCAACTTATCATGAAGAACGGAGTAAGAACCAAATTAACCTATTTTTTGGTAGTATGTAGCTTTTTAGTTAATAGGTCCAAGGTATGTAGCATAAATTAAAATATAGGTAGTCTACACCAGCTGTGGTCTACAATTAATAATATGTTAAGTTCTAAGTGATAATTGATATCTAAGTAATTTATATAAAAAAAAAGTTTTATATGTGGAACAGTGGGTGCCTCAGCTCCCAAACAACCCCCCCCCCCCCTAAATCTGCCACTGCATAATATGTTAATCATATATTTCTTGGTTAATATGGTCACTGCATAATATATTAGCCATGTATTTCTTGTTGAATTTAATATGAAATAAGAAATAAATATACGCACGTGTCCCCCCCCCCCCCCTTACCGACATTAAAACATACAAAAACCTATACAGCTAATGGCCATAGATGCCTGGCTTAAGATCAAAAACGAGAAAGAAATACTCACAGAAATACAATTTTTTTCAAAATTGTATTCTAAAATTGTTCATGAAAATATTTTTATTTCTTCTTCAGGTATTTTGATTTAAGGATGGCTACTAAACCAAATGATACCAATTTTTACACAGTTCATGCACTTTATGGTGATCCAGTTACAAAGGAATTGGTGAATATGAAGGAATTTTTGGTGACACATACCAAAGAGATTCTCATATTGGATTTTCAACATTTTTATAATTTCTCAGAAGCTGATCACAATCGATTATCCACAGTTTTGAAATTACTATTTCATAATATGATTTGTCCCTATGTATATTCAATTGAAATGCTTGACTTAAATACAATGAGAGCAAATAATTGGCAGGTAATAAAATAGATATTAGTATATTTATATTACCAAAAAAAATTCATACATATTATAGAGCGTTTAAAATATAATAAAATCTTTAAATGTATATTCATATCTGTACATCACTTATATTTTTTTCTTTTCACTTAGGTAATTTAAATTAATTTTGTTTGTAAAGTTTCTATTTTTAAGTTTTCTTGAGTAATTAATACAATTTATAGTATCTAATTGAAAATTTTTATTATTATTTGTAGGTAATTATTGTTTATAGACATTCTCAAGATGACATATTTTGGCCATCTTCACTTTGGCCAACACCATGGCCACAAACCACATCTTATAAAAAATTAATAACATTTTTAGAATGTGGTCTCAAACAAAGAAAAAAAAATGCAGGATATGTAACTCAGTGTCTATTTACTCCAGATGTAAAGTTTATAATGAGATATTTTTATTTAAATCTTCAAAATTGTTGTCGTTCATTAAATATTGCAATACCTAAATGGATAAATAATCAAAAAATAGGTAACGAGCATGGTGTAAACGTCATAATTGCAGACTTTATTAACAACAATGGATTTAATTTTTGTGATATTGTTGTCCACCTGAATTATAAATGTTTAAAAACTTTAAATAATACACATGTTTAGTTTAGAATAATTTTTAATGTTTACTATATACATATGAAAATATTTTTATTTATTTTGCTATAATATGTGCTAACTCAGTCTCATAAAAATTTTTTTAATGAACTAATTACAAACAAATTGGTAAATATTATTACAGAATACATTTAAATGACTAGTAGGCTACTACCTGCAATAGTCCACGAAGTATTGGATAATTTGAGAAAAAATTATGAAGAACGATCTTGTGTTGAAGAATTATTATTAAGCTTGAACTCGGTTTTTGGTTCTACATTGACTGAACATGCTCTTGAACTAATTGATGATGGTAGTGTGTTTTTAATTGTAAGTCATTTACGAAGCATACTTCAAATAGTTGGCTCAAGAGGTGATATTTATACAATAATGGAAACAGCTAACTTTTGCACATGCAATTTTTTCAAGCATCAAGTATTAAAAGATAAAGCATTGTGCTGCAAACATTTTTTAGCTGCTAAAGTAGCATTAATTTTAAGAAGTTTTAAAACCAAAAATGAAACACCTGAAGGTATAACTTCAATTATGATTTCTGCATATAGTAATCAAGAATTTTAATGAACAAGTATTATTTATAATGAATAGTTTTAAATGCAATGATATATTTTATATATATTATAATTAAATTGTACAAACATAATACACATTGTATTATATAGTATTGATATAAAATGGAAAAACAAATGTAAAAATACTTTTCATTGAATAAATGTTGAGATAATTTTGTAATTAACTCTTTTATTATTCTATTTGTAAATAATATATTAATCTAAATAAACTTAAGATAAGTACCTACTAAATTGTATATTTTCTTATTGAATTCATATTACAACAATCATTGGGCACTCTAATAATGGCCAGATCCAGGAAATTTAAATTAACTGAAAACTAAATTTGGCGTCAGATTTTATGTCCAGGGATATCTTATAATTTATTTTTCAATTAGTTATTTTATTATTTATTATTAAAGTTATTTCACTATTATATATTACTATATTAGTAATATACTAGCTGTGGGTTGAATTCTTTTTTGGCCGAAAAAACTGCATTTGAAAATTTTATTGTGATGTATAATGTCATTATACAAAATATAATAATATATTAATATATTTTAAAAGTTTTAACTGTCTAGTGCCTAACCACAAAAAATATTGAGATGTATTTTGTCGAAATTTGAACTTTAAAAATAAGTAATAACTAAAAAAAAACTGTGTTTATGTATATTTTATTTTATTTGGTTACAGTATGAATGTATACATTTTATAAGAGGTCAATTCACTCTAATTTTTAAACTAACTAAGCTAAACGTGATCTGTTGATCATAAAACTTGCTATGTGCTATATGTTACACACTTGTAAGACGGAGACACATGTGGGTACCACGTTCCCTTAATTACTGTCATAAAATATAACAAAATAAAAAATAGATTTTATAGAGTGAAGTTAATTACAATTAGTTATGAACAGAATTAAGATCGTTGCTTATATAGATTTATGGCATGTAGTGGTGGGCCAAGAGCAGTGTCAACAAATTTTGATTTAATAATTAAATGTTAAGAGATTATATACAATAGTTTAATATTTATGAAACAGAATTGGTGACATTTTACTCAATATTCTGTGTCCGTGGTAGAAATAAGCTAGAAACAAATTTTATTTTTATAAATAATCTAAAATTATTAAGTCCACATTTCATTTATTGAACAAAAAAATGCATATTTTGTTAATTTAAAATAACATCAATTAATTGAAATTAATATGCTGTAAGACTGAGGTTAATCTAATTATCTACATATAAAGCTGGGTCCACACTTGAGCAAAATTTCATTGTTTAAAAATTTGCAGCGCAAGCGATCCATAGGCCAATGTATAGCTGCATGCCGTACACCAAATCTTATGTGACGCACAAATAGTGTGGATGCGGCTTTATATTTCAATAAAATATTTACATTCCCTACCCATAAGAAAAAAACATGTCACAAACTTTGATTACTATAATTGCACTTAAGCTGCCACGCACATTTTTTGAAACATATATTTCAACAAGTTAAGAAATATGGTACAAACATTTTTTTAGGGTATATCCTGAAGTTTACGTTTTTATGTTATAGGACACTGTTTGTTCTCCCGATTATTTTAAAAAGCTATAAAATAGGAGTTGATTTTCAGACCATTTTTTCTATAATAAAATGTATTTCACACTCAAAAAAAACACATTGTAAGATTAATACATTTATTACTACGCTCAAAATCCAAAATTCATAAGTGTAAATAGATCAAAAAGCCAAAACAATTATACAATGTCTAGAAAATAGCGATATAAAAATTTAGTAACAATTTGAGCTTTTACAGAGAATAATTTTTTATCTATATAAAAAAAAAATAATTTTGTCAAAAGCTAGTGGTGTTCCATACTTTGGAAATTATATATCCAAATTATAAACTAGATTCTACTTTTAAAGTTGAATTAAAACTTTTTTTCTGTTTTAAAGGTGATAAGTGATAACAAAGAAAAAGAAAAATATACTTGTCGATATATAAAAATAATATTTAATTGTAAAATCAATACATTTATCCATCCGCTCAGAATCTAAAATCTTTAAACTATAGGTTATCAACTTTCCTCCAAATAAAATCCATTCTTTTATTTAAGGAATTAAACATTATGTATTTTGTTCTTTTTAAATTGTTTTAAAAACATTTTGTATTTAACAAATTAGTTATCTTGTTTTTTTTTAACAGAATAATTTTCTTTTTATTCCTTATGGGTTGTTACTATGCTTTTTGTTGATGTTTGTTTCATCTGTTCAATCTTTTCAATGTTGATAGAATATACTCTAAACATTATAATTATTACAATATACTTACATATCAAAAATATCAAACCTATAGATTTTATATTTCGATTAGTTTTAGGTGATACCTTGAACTGTAATTTTTTCCTTGCCTCCTAGGATGTTTAAAATTCTTTAGCTGTATTTTAATAATAAAATATATTTAATAAATAGGTACATCAATATTTATTATAAGTTACACATGATTTTTTTTATTATTATTCAAATTCAAAGTAAATTTAATTATTCATTTTATAGATACCATTATATAACATTTTCATTATTATACATACCTATTTTAGTACCCATATTATTATAATAATTGTTTGTATTTACCCTAAATTTATCTGTAGTATTTGATAAATGTTTCATCTTATTTAAATTTGAAAATTCTTTAGTTTCTTTTTCTAATATTTTATCACCATTTACTTCTATTCTTTTAAGTTCTTGTAAAGAAACCGGTCCAGAATACAAAGGAACAGACATTAAGTCAAACAATCGCCACTCAGTATTCGATGTTGTGTTTTGTTTAACATAATTAACCTTATCATTAGAATTTATAAATTCTGAGCTTTCTAAGGAATCAATGGAAAAATCACTGCAACTCATATTATCAAGAAATGAAAAGATAAATAGAATAAACAATAAATTTATTAACAACTAGTTGGTATAGAAATTAATGTTTGTAAATAACTATTATTTTGTTTTGTTTTATTGGTATGGTATACATAGCGCAACCATATGATCAACTCCACAACTTACACGTTTAACAGCAGCACCGACTGAAACCTTAAAAACAATATATAAAAATTCAATATTATCCCAACTTTGCTGTTTGTTATATTATTGAACATAAAAACTATTTACTTGTAAAGGAAAATATTGGTCTTTTGTATGGCCAAGACCTAATTGGCCCCATTTATTTTTACCCCATGTGTATAGATTTCCTTCAGATGTAATCGCGGCCATGTGAAATACACTACTATACACAGATTTCACTCGGGTTTCAGGATTATATTGATTTCTACCAAATAAAATTGATGGTATTGGAGTAGGTTCACGGCTTTGGTTCATTTCAGGGCCCTTTCCCAGAATACCAAAACCCCAAACAAAGACCACACCTTCATCTGTACAGGAAAATTGATCAGATGTAAGTAATTTTTAACATGATTAAATTACCTATCTATGTTTACCATTCAATGCTATACAAGCTGATCCAGTAGCACCAATATCAGTGATTTTACCCATACCTTTACTCAAAGGTAATTTCCTTGGTATATTTACTTGATATTTATCACTATCTAACAGTAATTGACCATACTCTGAATTACCCCAACCAAAAACCTCACCTTGATCTGAAAAAAAAAAACAATCATTCAAATCAATCAAAAAGTATAACATTTTATTAAAGGGACAATGTAAATTATTGCAAAATAACCTGTTTATAATTTTTTTCTTTTCTTTTTTAATCTATATAATCAAATATTTTTTTCTTATTTAAACACATTCTTTAAGTATTTAAAAATGCAAAACATATTTGATTAATAACTTACCATTTAAGGCCAAGACACAATCAGCCGAAGATACTACTTTTACAATTTTTTCGCCTTTAATGTCTCCTCCAACAATAGTAGGCTGTGATTCATTATTATAATGGCCTAATCCAGTTTGACCATCAGCACCCCATCCACATGAATATACTTTACCAGTTTTAGTTATGAATAAACTAAACCAGTAAATACATTTAAACTATCTGTATGATATATAACACGAGACAATACAGTACAAAAAATGATTTACCTATGATCTTGGCCACAAATTATCTTTGAAATACTATCATCTAATGTAATATTATTCACATTTCGTAGCTTACTGAAGTCTTCATTTTCAATAATTTTTCGTCCACATTGTCCATAACAATTACTACCTAAAGCATATACACCGTCTGTGTTTGTTAATACAAGTGTATGAGCACGACCAGCAGCCACTGCTTTTATTTTAGTATTTGGTTCTTTCAAAGGAAGTTGAATTGGTACAGTGGCTAATATCAATCCTAAAGGATACCCTTTTCGGGGATCATGATACCCTATATAAAAGTAACGGTAGAAATAAATATTAACATAATTAAAAAACATTTATTATTAAGTCCATAAGAAATATTACTGTTAATTTTAAAAATATTCAACCTAAAAAACTTTTACAATTTACCAAAATGTGCAGTTCTTTATAGTCTATAACAGTACTTACAAATTACAATTCTTCATACATTTATAGTTAATCACATTTTTTCTCAGGGCATGGGTCTAGCCCACCCATTTCTAGATCTGCCTATACCTTATGTGGTATACAAGATGATTTATGTTTCAATATAATAAAAATTGTGATAATTGATTTTCAATCCCCACCAATTAAAAATTAGGTTTGAAAAGAATTCAAATATTAAGTTATTAATTTTGCATATCAAAAATGATTACCTATCTGTGAATCTGTATTTAAACCGCAGCCAAAGAGTTTATATTGATTACTTTCAACAGCATAAACTGTAAATCCATAACCGCATGCTAAATCCTTGATCTGGAAAGGTGTGTTTGTAAGTAATAAGTATATAGTGTGTTTAACAATAAAGGTCATTATTGGGGCCTATTATGGCTCAGTGGTTTTACATAACAGATCTTAATGATATTTCTATCTTAAAAATTTACTTATTGAGAGCAATTTAAAGTTTTGATGTAGTTATCATAATTTTTTAATAGTGTATTTACAATTTTACAAAATTCTATGTGAAGTAGGATAAAAGATGGAATTTTGTACAATTATTGTAGATAGACAGTTAAAAAATATGATAAAAACAACATCAATAGGTAATTTTTCAAAAATAAGTGTAATATAATGTTCTTTGTATGATAAAAATGTCTGAATGAAATTCAGGGTCATGTGTTTGAAATATTTTGTTTTACCTTGATTGTTAAACATACTCTCCTATACCTATACTTTTTATAATACAAATATAATTTAGTTCATACTTTATGAGAATATGAAAACCTTAGTCTCACAGGTCTGTATATGAACTGTATCTGACGCTCTCTGGATCTGATTTTTAAATCACCTAGAGCACCATGTTCGGCCATACCCCACACATATAACCGCTGCTGATCTTTAGGTGACTCACTATAAGGTGTCACTGTAGGAAAAAATAAGTATTTAAAAAAATAACTCAAACATAGATTAATGAACTTCATATGCATCTTACTAAAAGGATCAATATTTTCAGGTTTAACATTGACACCAACATATCGTTTTGAACATAATGCACAACTCGTCTTCTTTAATAAATTAAATAATTTTGACGACAATTTACTAGACATCACTTATGAATTACTCAAAAAATAATTTACACAAATTATAAATTGATACAGAACTTTATTCCTGTAATGACTACTGTTTTCGAGCACCGACGCATCATATTTAAACATAAACTTTTAAGTTATAGTAATTGAAAATATTATAATAGTATAGCAATTACCTAACTTTCAAATACTATTGAACATTTATAAATTCAGAAGGGTAATAATTGATTAAGACTTAAAACTAATATAATAATTTATAACTATTAATTAAAATTTGGATTTGGAATTTCGAAAATTCAAAATTCGTAAATGGACGTATTATAAATTATTTTCGATTCGGACGACCGGACCGGACCACGATTTAAGATAGTACGATTGCCCAACGAGTTATGATAACACGGTATAAGCAGTATAAAGTCTAATATCTTAGTCCGTGGTCCGTGCGGTGGCTGGCAGTTGTCCGAATAATGATAAAGACCGATAAGAGTGGTTGTACGGTGGTTAATCTGTGGTTACCCTGTGACCAACTTGAGGTGGTGTTGCACAGCAAGTCGGGGGATATTTTCGATTTGCGGAGCGGAGCGACGGCGCCGAGGAGCGTAGCGACGAGTGCCGCTAGCATGGCATCACTGTACGATGTTTTTTCAAATTGGTGTCACTGTAAAATGCTGGTATATGCTGGTATGGTATTGTGGTATAAGCTGCCTTATCATTTTTCGGACAACTGCCCCCTACCCGGTCCGTGGTATAAGATTTAAAAGCCTAATCCGGATCTAGTACTAGCGCTTCTGGCGGACTATGTTTTTTTACGTGTCATTCATAGATTTATATCATATTATATTATACTAGCTCTAAGTGAAACTCAGGGCCCGTTAGACTCGCTGAGAGTGGGTACCGATTTTGGAGAAAATGTAGTTAGAATTATAAAAGTCGCAAAGGTTGGATGATGAAAGTTTAGGATTTGTGATAAGGATTAATGATATGGATTAGAGATAAGGCTTGCCGCTTTGGCGGGAATGTTTAAGAGTTTGAGCGTCAATAACGTTGTAAATGGATAGGCTGGATACGATCGCCAGGATTACCTCCCGTTTGTCCACTGCTTTTGGTTGTTAAAAAGTGTAGAGTGGATAGGTTTATTTGTTTGTATAGTTATCGGTCATAAAATCACATAGGTAGGGGATCCGACTGTGTCGGATCGCGGACAATATGCAAAGCGTATATCACCGGGTATGAAATCCACCTGCGGTGGATTTTGGACCCCGTTAGTTACGTAGATAGATGAATAATCGAAAATATAGTTAGACCCCGGACCCCATATTAGTTGTAAGTGAGTGCCAATTTTGGAGACACATTCGAATTATAAATGTCGCACTTATATAGGTGATTTTGTAATAAGAATTTCTGATAAGGCCTTGCTCTTTAGCGGTCTCATTTCGAAGGCGGAAACGTTTGAAATTTGACTTCAAGTGTCTAGAAATCTCCCATGGCCCACGAAAATCGGCAGTTCAATAATGATACTATCCCTCAGCGGCTCAGCGTATGTCCGGTGCTTTTTTGTATGTGTAAGAAAATGTAAATTCAAAAACTTACATGTTAGAGTGTCCAGCTAGTCAGTCATTACCGGTATGTGCCGTCGCATGTCCGGTGCTTTTACTTATGTAAAAAGTGTAAAGTCGAAAACCGTGTTGAAGTGTCTTGCAAGTCAGTCATCTCAAGTCAAAATCGATTAATTTCCAATTAGCCACCTAGGTAGGTAATCCGATCTCGTCGGATCGCGGACAATGTGCTACAGCATATCAGGTAGGCAATCCACCTGAGGTGTATTGCAGACCCGAAGTCGAGCGGCTATAAGTGAAAACCCTATCACACAACATACGAAAAATATAAACTATATACAATATACATACAATCAAATATAACATGTATTTATATATAACAATGCAAATTTTGAGAAATGCGCAATTATAAAATAAATAACATATAGATACATTATATATTAACCAACACAATACATATAAACATGTACCTGTAGTGTATATTATAAATTATTTATATGAAAAAAGCGTGAAAAAAATGGAAAAAAAAATGCAGTTGTCAGGCGTATTCCATATGGCACAAATATGGTCGCTGCCCGGAGAGCGTACGACGGATTCGAACACGAACCTACCTAACAACCCTACGTCTATAGGGAACCTACGCCTAACATACCGAGCCACAGTTTGTGTTGACATCAACCGTCAAAACTTCAACACTTAAGCTGTGTATCTACCGAGTGACGTTAACCGATATATTCGATATACATCGATGTAATCGTATAATAAAATACGATGTACCTACACACTGTTTAAACTTTAATTGTAATTTATTCAATGATCTGACAGTTATTATTATTATTACATTATTATAATGTATGTTTGAATAATACATTTATTTAAATCAAACCACAAAATTGTGTTTACGTTGAGCAATATACCTACGTAATTAAGGACCAAACAATATATGTCTACAATAATATAATGCAATATTTATTGAATCAAAAATAAAACAACAAAAAACAGTATCCATCAGTTGTGCATTGGAACAAAGACCGGCTGACATGTTAATGTGTACAAACCGCATATACATGGGTTTCAAAAGAAATAAACTAAACGAATAGAGCACAAACAGCGATTGAAAAGACGAAAAAAGCAATAATAACGACCGACGCTGGCGTCGATTACGATGGCTATGGACCGATATCGCGTACAAATCGCACATCGGAAGCATTTAAAACAAACGAAGTGTGCGAAAATGGGGATGAGAAAATGTCGAAAATGCGAAAAACCGCGGAGTAAATAGCGTAACATTTATCGAAAAACGTTTTATTTTCGAAAAATTTGAAAACCAACCGACCGCCGCCGCGGCGAAGGTACACGATTGGACGCGCTAAGGAATCGACGGTAACGGGATTGGCGGACGGTGTTGACGGAGCAGTGTTTAATTTTTTACGCCACGGGTTCGCTGTAGCCGGCGTTTTTCGTTCCATGGATGGCTTTTACCTGGGGGGGCGCCACGAGTTCTCTAAGCTCTTTAACTCCAGGAACACATAGCGACCCCCCGCACTTTGTCACTTATACATAGTATAGTATAATATCATGTTCCACATACATTCGTGGCCGTGATAAGCTGCTCGTTTCCAGTCCATTTTATTATCTTAGACCTTACTCCGTGGTCAGATTGTCAGAATAGATTCACTATTCTATCACCACAGAGGCTTGTTGTAACGTGTATAAATTATTTATTATTTTTGTTTACCAAATAGTACCAATTGGCAATTACCGCCTACCGGAAGGAGAAGTACCTAACTAAGTAAGAGTAGAGTTGTGACCACGGACTGTGGGTTATGAATTATAAATAATTGTAATCACTAGCGAAGGAACTTATTACTTATGAATTATGGCTATAATAAATAAAAATAAAAATTTTATATTTAGAATCGCTGTACACAGTTCACGCACAGCTGACATAAACACACGAAAGTTAATGTTTTGAAAATGGAATCATTATACAGTTTACCTTTTAAAGTTCTCGAAGTCCCAAATCTGCGGTTAAAGCGACCGTCATGGTTAAAGAAACCATCTGCTATGTTCATGTATGTGATTGTAACAATCTCATACTTTTTGGTGACTGGAGGTAAAACATAATAGTGAATAATTAATACAATTATTGATAATTTGGTTTCAATTTCTTTAATCATATTATGATTATTCTTTAGGGATCATATATGACGTCATCATAGAACCACCTAGTGTAGGTTCGACTACAGATGAAAAAGGACATTCAAAACCAGTAAATTTTGACTATAATTTTTGAATTATTTTATAAGTAATTATTTTTTAAATAATGCATTGTATTAAATAGGTGGCATTTATGCCTTACAGAGTTAATGGACAATACATTATGGAAGGTTTAGCATCAAGTTTTCTATTCAACATTGGGGGTTTGGGATTTGTTATATTGGATTTAACCAATAATAAATCGACTCCAAAATTGAATCGTACACTTCTGACCGGTGTTGGATTTGCATGCATCATAGTATCATATTTTACTTGTTGGACATTTATGAGAATGAAGCTTCCGTATGTATAGATTATTGTTTCAACTTTTATGAAAAGTTATTATGTTGGTTATATATATTGTAAATAGTATTTGAGTAGTTTTTCATAATTTTGAAAATAAAGATTATAGGAACTTGTTTGTTATCACTCCACCACTGGTTGACTAATCTACTTGGACATTTTATATAAAATAATATTATAATATCATGTAAATAAATAACAAAATTCTACAATTTCTTAATTTTAAAGATCGCTGAAAAAGACGTGGCATCATATAGTCTCCATCTTACTAACATACAAAATAGCAAATTTGTGTTCAGCAATTCCAATTTTGTGCAGTAACCTTTAATAGTAGTACATTATCTGTGTTTTCACTTGATTTATTTTAAATATTTTAATTTGTAAATATAGTTTTTCAATTTTTTGGTTACAGTATGAACTACTTATGAGAAACCTTGTTTTAAGTTTTCAATCCTTAGCTGTAAATGCTTAAGTGAAAATGTTGAGTATCTACGGATGTGGGTTATTAATTTTTGATAAGAAAATTGTTCGATTAGAATTTGTAATTTTTGGATGACTATCCAATGTAGATAAATATTTTTAATTTAAATAATCATGAAAAAATATATATGAAAAACCCACAAAACTAAAATTTGAGAAAACTGCCCCACATTGTACATAAAGTGACATATAGGTAACATGAAAAATATTTAAAAAAAAAAAAAAAATAAAAGCATTTGTAAAAATGACTAGAAATGCAAAAAAAAGTATTAGATCAAATTAACATATTTTGAATCAAGTAAGCATGAAACATATTGTAAGTTTTTTTTTTAAAAATTTATATATGAAATAATTTACAACCCATACAACGTTAAGTACAATAAACAAATTTGATATTTAATGGTAAGTCACAAGAGAATTTAACATTTGTGAGCAGGCACTCAGCAGCACCACCCGGCTGGGTACATATTAAGTATCAAGGGTTTTTTTTTTTTATTTTAGTAGGTCTCTAGGTCACTGTCTTTTGAGTCTTCTACATACATTATCAGGAAGTGAGGTGGAAGAAAGTTGTTTTTAAAGTTTTTGGTTACTGTGAGAGGTTAAGTTGGTGTGAAATTTAAAATAATATAATTTTGCTAATTGATTGAGTGTAGGAATTTTCAGGTCTTTGTGAAGATTATTGTTTGTGAAATACCAAGGAGAAGATGTTATCACTCAGGGAGATGGATTGAAAAGTCTGAAGCGTATTGGTATTCGATGACTTTGCAGTGCCCCATAACTGGATACTGTATGTCCAAACTGGTCGAATTATTGATTTGTATATTATAAGTTTGTTGGATAGGGAAAGTTTGGATTTTAAGAATTTGAAAATGTAATACAAAATTCCACAGAAGGTTGTCTACCTTTATCAAAAAAAAGTCTACAAGAAAGTCAAATTAAATTTTTATGTGCATTTGAAGTTCATATTTTTACAACATTGGATATTCACTGAATCTCATGTAGCGATTTTCTTATTTTATAAAATTTTAAAACAAATAACTGTAAATACATAAAAATTTCACTAAATGTTTATATTATCATTTTTCTATACACCATACAATTTTGAAAATATTTCGAGCTGTTTGAGCTGACAATATCAAATTTTAATTGTATATCTCTAAATATCAATACAATTGTATTTGTTTGGCCAGAAAGTATTTAAATGTAATATAAGGCCCCTGATATTTTGCTATAATAACAGTTTAAATATATTAAAATTACATAGGCGCAATTTTTTTTTATACAAATTTAAAGTTTGATTTTTGATAAAATATAATTATTATTTTGTAGTTAAAAATGTATAAAATGTTATAGCTAAGGATTCAACATTTAAAACAAGGTTCCACGTAAATAAGTAATATATAAATTACTTTATTCACAGTAATATCATCAAATATACTTAGTAATATCACATAGGCTGTCTGACCGTCTTTGCTCAAAATTGTACA
Organism: Metopolophium dirhodum; assembly: GCF_019925205.1. Lineage (NCBI taxonomy): Eukaryota > Metazoa > Arthropoda > Insecta > Hemiptera > Aphididae > Metopolophium > Metopolophium dirhodum. The sequence continues at coordinate 11,656,716 of NC_083566.1, forward strand.
ATGATGTAAAATCATATACAATGATATTATATAATTGAATTCAAATAATTCAAATTTAATACCATCCATTACAGTGGCCCACTTGTAACCTACTATACAGCAGAGCAACATCCACTTACCTACCTTTTTCTTATTGATGCATATTAACAACTTAACTGAGTTAAAAAATACCATTAACTTCCCCAGGCTTGGATACAATATAATATTATTTGACATTTTGTACATTTGTATGATGGTGTTAAAAAGATTGTTTTATAACCACAATACACCCTTTCTTACCAATATTTTATTTACCAGTAAAAATGCATGCATCTGTGGATCTAAACGCGTATAATGCAATAATACAAACTTATTAATGTATATATATTATGTTATTATTATCTTAATAAATACTTATTTACATTTTTGCAGGGGATACTTGAAGTCATAAGAAACAGATATTATTGAACAAATCACATTTTTTTTTTTATTTTACATATTTTCATAAGCCAATCAATATTCTCATCTTATATGTATCAAGTTTTAATAATTAAATAATAATTTAAAAAATAATAATAAAAAGTATGATGAAATTATTTTTAATATGTGTACACTATTTTTTAACATATATTTTTCTCTTTAAGCTTTTATTTTCAAAGTTTAATATTGAACATCCTGTAAAAATATAATATATTATTTATTAACACTTATAAACTTAAAATACAAATAATACGTAATTTCAGAGTATATCAAATCAGAGTCACTACTTGTATACAATTATACAATTCATTTTGCAAAATATCAGAAATTACTAAAGGAGAACCATTTTTTTATAAAAGTAAAATTAATGGTATGAAACTATCTACCATACTGCTGCCACCGAGAGACCGCTACTTGGCGGCGACCAAAACTTGTCCAATCTCACGCATTCCCACCACTAAATTTGCCCGTACGCTGGCTGCCGCCACAACTATTTGGTAGGGTGGGAGAAATTTGGGTACGAGAACGCGGAGCTCGGTCATTTGGATGCGCCAACGAGTAGCGCTCTCTCGATGGCGGCTGTATACAGTCTACTATATTCAGCTGATTCATATTGAAGTGGTGCTTAATTTATCTATGACTTATGACATAGTACATTTTTTAGATTGGGAGGGGAGGAGTATGCATTATTCTTTAAAAGGAATGTGGTGGAAAAATCAACTTTTTTTTTTTAAATGAGAACAACTTTTTTTTACAGTTAACGTTAAATACTTATTATTTTACTAAATCTTAATTTTTTAAAACATTTCCCTTCAGTATATTTAAAAATTCAATAGTTAGAATTTCAATAAATACATTATTAAAGGAAAAAATTGAGATTTTAAATGCTTGGTGAATCATGCTGGATAAATATTATATATATAAATATTGATGTAAATGTATGTTAATTATAACCCATTGCAAACATACCAACTTAGTAGATGGATGTGGGGGAAATGTCCACACATATTAATAAGGAGAAACTATAAGGGCTATTTCTCTTCCCCCCCTCCCCAACAACACCAAACAAGAAATTAATTATATGGTCTTAGTTATACACTTATACCTAGGTATGTATAAATCATAAATGAAGTGTTACACATTTCACTTTGACATAACACAGAGAAGAAATATAAAGGAATACATACAAGGAATTATACAAAATATACAGAAACTCTAGTACAAAATATAACAAAAAGTCACCAACTTGTATTGGAGTTTGGTATTAAAGCTCTAAATTTTTAACATTTAAAAAAAAAAAAACAATGTAACTTAAACTCGGCGTAATTATCTAACAATTAACAATCATGCAATTCATGCAAGTATATAAAATTTAAAAAAAATTTACACAAATTATGACAATTACTGAATAAAATCTACTTAAAAAAATTTTAATACTAATTAAAACCAATGAAGAACAAACAAGCAATGATAATACAATAACAAATATATACTGACTTAACAAAATCTGGACACATGTCAGTTACGTGTTCAAATTCAGAAAATGAAAGAGCGCCGTCGTCATCAAAATCTACTTCTTCAAATATTTTATGTACCAAACGTTTAAGATCATTATCATTAAAGACATTTTGTTCTCCGATTAAACATTGAATTACTTTTTTTATATCTCCAACACCCAACATGTCATCACCATCAAAATCTAAAAATTTTGTTTAAGATTATTAAATAACTCATTAAAATTTTTGATGATTTTACTATTTTTTACTAACAGAAAATAATTGGCACATTTTGGATGCCAATAAATTTCAAAATCTATTCAATAGTTATTAATTAAAATTCTAAAATAGAATTAAAATATGGTTTGTACTTTAGAAAGCTAGCTTTTTATTGATTACCTAAAACCTCTAACATAATTTAGTTGTATAAAAACCTGTATAGTTTACTGTACCAGAAAACCTGTAATGCATTTTAATGAAATGTATTTATTACTTTAGAATAATTATCAATTAATTCTAAACTTATATTTTAGAATTTTATAAACCCAACACATTGTATAAATCACATATTTTTTGTTTAATAATCATACTACATCTTACCAAAAATTCTAAAGACATGTTCAGCCTTTACATCTGCAGGTGCCATAGTACTAAATACTGACATCATATCTAAAAAATCTTCAAATGTACAATCCCCATCTTGACTAGAACTGAATACTTGACACATACGTTCACCAAAAGGATTAGCTGCTAATTCAGGTAGCTTAAGGACCTTGTTTAATGCTAATTTTGCATTTTTATTATGTCCCACTTTTTCAGGAGCTAAAGACTTAAACTTTTCATGTGCACTAAACATTGTATTATACACATTCTTATTTTTAGATTTATGATAAATTTCACAAAATTTGTAATATATTTGTATTTTATTTATTGTTTATATAATTTATAATATCGGTACTTACATCAAAACTTCTTTTTTTGTAAAATAAGTGAGATCCTAAAAATAAAATAAATGAGAAAATATGATTTGTCTTAATGAAATATAGTTTTAAACTTTAAAAATAAAAGTAAATGTTTATCAGGCTATATTTTACTATACAACTTGTATAATACAACAAGTAAAGAAAATATATTTTACAATTAGTTCTAATTTATAAAAAAAAAAATATACCTAAATATGACAATTAGTTTTATGTGAAACTAACCTAAAGTATTAACTTTGGTTTTTACAGTTTATAATATACAATATTTATTCATTAATAATTAATAAAAATATTTTATTGGTTCCAATCTTGATTACTAGGTCCTGCGTCTGGTTCCTCTTCCACAGTAGGCATTGGGGACCGACTTTCAAATAGTGGTGACATTGCTTCAGATGTATTTTCCCCACTACTACAATGCCCACTATTCTTATGTGTACGCTCTGTTTGTTTCTTTGTAGTCCTGAATCTCATTCGTTCTTCAATTTCACACGCTTCATGATGAGCACTGCGTCTTCCATCATCAAGATCTTCAACAACTTCTGGTTCTGGAACTGTTGCAGCAAATTCAACTGGATCTACATCTAATTCTTTAACAATGCGCCACTTTGGTGTTACTATTTCTTTATATTTGACCATTTCGACTCTCGACGCAGCAGCAATACTATATGGTATAACAATATTGTCAATATCATACTCACGCTTAGCATTGTATGTTTTATCTCCTGTTCTTGGAAACCAAGGACTATAATCTGGATCAGAGTCATAATTGTCTTCTTCATACACCTCATCAAGATCATCATCGTCACAAATACTTTCACTACTTCTTCGACTGTTATATTTATAATCTTCATCCATCCTACTTCTTTTATGTTTGCTATAACGTATACGTCTCCTTTTTCTTGCTTGTCTTTGATTTCGATTGAATTTAGTAATTGGATCATTGCGGGTAGGCCAAGCATTTTGTAGTTTAACAGGTGGAACTTGCCTAATAGCAGGACTTTGTTCAGGTGTCCGGTCCACAAAATATTTATTAAAATCTGTATCAGATGAAGACTTATTTTTTTGTTTTAGATGAAAAGATGATTTTCCTAACTCATTAGATAGCGCAACATTTAAAGAAATATCTTTAGAATATGATAGGACTGGATGAAAAGTATCACTCAAAAAATGACCAGAATCATTTGAATGGCGCTGAAGACTTACACAAGTAGGACAAGAATCAATCCCATAGCAATCACAGGGATTAATACGATTTAATTTTGCCTTGTCTCCTTTTTTTAAAGCTGCAGCCAAGTTTATGAGTGGAGGTTGCATTAACATTCTATGTTGAGTTTTTGGTTCATACGGAAAACATCTTCTACCAGATTCTTCTTCCTGGTCTTGTACATATGGATGAGAAGAATATCGATTTAATGCTTCATTATAAAAATTGATTTTGAACTCTATATCAGACATAACATTAACCAGCCAAGTTAATCGGTACGCAATACTTACGCGTTCATGAAGCCATTTCCAAGAATTTCTTTTATCTATAGGACAATTGGATGATTGTAATTCTTCTTCGCTAGTTTCTCCTAACGTATCACATTCTGAATCACTAGCTGTTGCTTCCGAGTCGTATTCTTCATTTACTGTTTTAATTTGCGACTCTAGCATTCCAAAGACCTTTTCACCATCTTTAATTTCATCACAAAGTAAACTTTTCAAAAATGGATTAGATTGCCTTTTTTGAACTTTGAGCAATGTTGATTTGATATTTTTAATAGCGTTACTTTTTTGTGATTGTAACACATTATAGATTTCTTGAGTGGAACACTTACTCATAGTTTTTAGTTGTATATTCTGTAGCTTTGATATTATTTTTTGAAGTCGCTCACTCAACATTTTACCTTTGTTCATGTATTTGCTGAAATTTTCTTTCACGGTAGGTGTTTCATCGTATTGAGTAACTACTTCTTCTTCTGCCATTCCAATTACATTGTCTAATAGATCTCTTTCAAAAGAACTTAAATCATTATCGCCAATTGTAAACATTGCATCTGCATCACTATTACCAATTTCAACTTGATCAGTATCATTTTCATAAGACATTAAGCCATTTTTGACCATTGAAATATTTTTCATTACACCAAGTATATCATCGGAGGAAAGTTCCATGGGATCGACATTCTTTAGAGGTGGATTCTCATCCATGGCTGATTCCTTGTACATACAAACGCTTTTTTACAACAACCGCCAATAAAGATCGCGATGGATATTTACACGTCCGACGTGAAACTATATAATATCAAATACTTAAAAATGAGAATACGGGAAGCTTAATGATAATAAGCGGGCAACAAACTTTATCCAAGTATCAGTGTAGACACATTGAAAATTATTTATACTCCCTTTTGGAATATTATAGTTACACTGATAAACCAAGTAAAACCATTGATTATACATATAATAGTACTGTTTATAAATTAATTTAAATTGGAATACACAATAAATAATTTATGAAGTATGGCTACACTGATTGTGGCTTACATGGTTTATATTTTACTCTGTGGTTGAATTACAACTACTCACGATTTAAGATAGTCGTGATTTACTACAGTCGTTGCCAGATAAATTGAGACGGCGGCGGCGGTGGCGGCGCGATAACGGAAAACCAGTGATTCTCAGTATTGAATATTATTACCGAAAATACATCAATAAACCAACAATTGTCACAAAAATTATTTTACGATAATAATTTAAAATTCTGATAATAATCTTTTATTTAAGAAAAAAAAGTAGAAATTGTAAAATAATATAAATAAATTAGTAATAATAATAATAAATAAAATTTTTTGCACTGAGCCGGGTTCGAACTGTGTGACCTTTGCACCACACTGCCAGCGACTAGTTTGGGCTACACTTACTGAAAAGCGCCGCCGCTGCCGTCTTAATTTATCTGGCAACGACTGTACAATAGCGTCCACGATTTAAGAGGACGCTATACCCGCATAGTGCATACGTTGTCGCCGTCTCACAAATGTACAACATACCAAAAAACTGTTTTGTGCGGGATAGAACCACTCCCTCGGTATTTGTAGTAAAATTACCAACATTTCACAACGCATAGGAAACACAACTTTATCTGTCGTAGCAATTTAATTTTTTTGATAGCATTTACCAATAATTTTTAATAATTATATGAAAAAAAATCATAATGTTTTTAAACTGATAACTTTAATTTTATTTACGTTATCTGAATAATAAAAACGCTACGAACAGATAAAGTTGTTCCCTATGCGTTGTGGAATTTTGGTAATTCTACTATAAATACTGAGGGAGTGGTTCTATCCCGCGCAAAACAGTTTTTGCTATGTTGTACATTTGTAAGACGGAGACAACGCATGCAGGTATAGCGTCCTCTTAAAGCGGCCCCTACACAATCAATAATATTGCTCAATAATTGGATATTGTGCAATATTATTGATAGTCTTGTATAGATATTCAAGGATTGTACAATATATTATGTATAGAAGAAATCAAACAGTGTTACAAATTTATTGTGCAATAGTATTGATCGTGTTGGAACCGCTGCTTAAGAAGATGCTACCCATGCGGCCATGCATCTATTGTATTCGTCTTACACCCGTACGACATAGCAAATTGAAATTTTCATTCACTAGTTTCAATAGTGTATTAGTGTGCTGCAAGTTTTGATATTAGAGCGATTTGACCTATTTAACATTTTTTGATAATAACATTATCTGTGCTTAAGCGTTGGCTTTTATTAGATATTTTAATTTTCAAGCGAGATATGAGCATTTTTTATTTTTGATATTTCACATACCCATATCTTGTTTGAAAATGAAAATTTCATAAAATCGACAACGCTTAAACACGGATAATGTTCTTGCCTAAAAGTTTTATAACATATTCCCCCTAGTATCAAAACTAACGGCACACTATTGAAACTAGTGAACAACAATTTGCTATGTCGCGCGTGTGTAAGATTGAGACAGCAGAATATGTAAGGCCGTATGAGTAGCGTCCTCATAAGATATATTATCTTAAATCAGTAAAATCGTGTTGAACATCGTGCAGCAGCACATTCGAATAAAATACATAGGGAAATACGACCTTCTCATTGGTCTTCCATATTTAGCGCCAAATTCAAATTATGTTATATCATTATTATTTATTACATTATCGATTAGTATTGAAAAAAATATATTGATTGTTTATATATTTATTCAAATTATTAATTTTATGAATTTGTATGATCTAAAGCATGGCTAATCGCCCTCTTAATAATGTGCAGCTTAAGTTATGCCGCCCTAGGCATGGACCTATCGCCTATGTCACCTACTTCTTGAGCCGGGCCTGAATCGTAATCGTCACTTAAAATAAAAAGTAAAAACCCAGGTGGTCGCCAATCCGTTGTCTGGGAGCAGACTGCTAGCGACGAACGATTTATATTTTATCTAAGCTTGACTGCAGCCACATTAACGACTGCCACGGGATAGAGATGTACAAAAATGAAAATTCTTCGATATTATATTATTTTATATATATAATTATGTATCGTGTACGTAAGTAAAAATATCCATTTGTTATTAAAAGAAATAATTAACAAATCACTATACCTACTTCAAAATAATATATTGAATATCCAATTTTTTTTTAATTTATCGACGAAAAAATAATATTATTCAAAATACAAGTATATAAATAAAATAATATATAATGAATGCGCAAAAGTTAAAATATGTAGATATTCGATATATCGCTGTATAAAATATCGATGAAATGATATTATCGAAATAATGTATGCAACCACCGAACTATTTTTTTTATAACAAGAAAAATGAATAACTGTGATCAATGATCATAAAGTATAAACTAATATAATAGGAACGCGGGTAACTCCGATCGTGATGGACTGGAGAGTGGTGACCCGCACTTCTGCCCATGACATTGTGTATACTATGAACTCACTGTATAAGGCACGAATTAATAAATAAACATGACGCCAAATAAAACGGTCCCCACGGCCCCGCCTAACATAGAAACATGTAATTTCCAGTAAATTATATCTTAGTCCGTGACAGGCGACAGCGTTGTATGTCACTGACCACAACTGTAGTCTGTGACTGTGTATAGTAACTATCGCGTAATTGTGTAATGTTTAGATTTTACATTTACACCAATGAACGATCGCGATGGTAAGAAAGCTTAGTTGGCCTTTGCCCTTAGGAGCAATTACAATTAAACTTAAGGGTTCGACTAAAAACAGTTCCCAAATATTTTGGGGAGATAAGCGCTGGCCCGATTTAAACTTTCGGATGCTGAGCATGCTAGGGGCAAACCTTTTTATGAGGCTCCTCCTAGCAGTAAAAATATACCCAATATCCAATATAAAAAAAATATATAATTAAGAGGATGTCAGCGCACTAGGTATTACCAATTAGCATTGCAAATTTACGTTTATAGCAGAACTACCCTGTATTATTACTTTAAATATTAGAGCGAATTCACCTATTTCACCTGTTATAAAACTCTATGTTAAGAACATTACCTGTATAGTGTATCCCTACGTTGGCTTTTTTACGATATTTAAATGTGTATGAAAAATTATGAGTGTAAATTATTACATTTTAAAAATGCTTACAAATAGTATAACAATTAAAATAGCGTAAAAATGCCGAGGTAGGAACATAGGTAATGTTCATAGGAGGACGCTAATACGCTATACCTGCATGCGTCGTCTCCGTCTTACAAATGTACAACATAGCAAAAACTGTTTTGCGCGGGATAGAACCACTCCCTCGGTATTTATAGCAGAATTACCAAAATTCCACAACGCATAGGGAACAACTTTATCTGTGTCGTAGAGTTTTCATTATTTGGATAACATAAATAAAATTAAAGTTATCGATCTTCTATAAATACCGAGGGAGTGATTCTCTCCCGCGCAAAACAGTTTTTTGCTATGTTGTACATTTGTCAGACGGACAACGCATGCGGGTATAGCGTCCTCTTAACTTAAAGTTTGATAATAGGCGAATTCGCTCTAATATTAAAAATAACAACACAGGGTTGGTTCTACTATATAAACATAATTTGTCATTTTACGTGTGGGCCATGGAAAGAAAACTATTAATAGTGCACTGTGTTCAGCAGCCGACATAGACCTCTTGAAGTCTATTGGATTAAAAGGGTCCTGGACCCCTTGAAGTTACATTTTTATCTACAATCCACATTGACCCACGGTATTTTATATTTTGAAGACCGTAGTTTTATCACATAATTACACAAGTATTAATCAGTAATATTGATTATAAATATTCATGGGATAAAAAATTAAAATATCGATTGGTTTCGTATCAGTAAAACAAATGTATTTAAAAATTGTATACTATACAAATATGAATTATACCTAATATACGAATAATTTAAATATTCATTAAATATAAATGTAGAAGTTAGTTTAACATAAACATATTTTATATTTAAGCTTTAAACTAATATCTAACTTCTAAGATTTTAAATAAAAATATAACTTAGGTAACTATATCAAATAATTCAAAACTTTAATGTTTATTTAAATTAAAAACAATAGAATTCATATATATATAACTATGTATTATATAAGTATATTGCATTATTTATTTTTATATTATTTACATTAAACTATGCATTCATGTAATATAATATCTTAAAAATAAACTACAAATGTAATGAAAAAAAAGTTAATCATTCAGAGCTTCAATTTATTAAAGTTATATCTCTTTAACGTGTTATTACAAATTTACATCACATAAAGGCATATTACATAAATCCATAGCGCAAGTCGTATAATATGTTTAATAGCCTGAATTATATTATATATAAAACAAATTGGTGTTTGAAAATTACCTGATAGTCATTTAACTCTTCGGCAGAGAATTGGCTAGATTTTTGGCCCATTTGTTTTTAAAGTTAAAAACCTCTCTTAATAGTTCAATGAACTAATTATATACTAATAAGACTAGTACATTTTATCATTTGTTACTTCAAAAATTAATATTATATAAAGACCAAAAATTATTTTAAACTTTCGTATATTACTACAATTTAATATTTATCACAGTCTTCTATAATAGTATTATACATAGATATTATATTAAACCTTAGTCCCTGTTATTTATTTATTATTTTGATAAGTCAAGGGTGTTGCCATGGAAGAAATAGAAACAAAGTATACCAACATCAACAAATAATTCTATGACACTGTTCCGTGCTAATGTACAAAATCCTCGTCTTTCTCCTTCACAGCTGAATGTTACGTCGCATTGCAAATTTTGCCAATTGCCATCATTGTCCATTGATTTTATTGACATTTATCATAGAGCTTATACTTAGGTACTTAAGTATAAGGTCTATGACATTTATAGAAAAAACACTAAAAAAATTGAAAATTGAAAATGTCCTTAACATCTCAAAACGATTCAAAATATTTTCAAAGTTTTATCAGGGATAGGAATTGATAAAATAAATATGTGATGTAAATTTAAAGTATCTACAGATTTAGGTTCTGGCGGAGCGACGAATGTATTGATTTTACAATGATTTTTTGTGTCGGTCTTCACGGTTAGGGGCAGTAAAACTGATTCGATTTTCTTCAACAGTATCTTGTTTAATGGGAATGTGAATCTAGTTGGTGCATTCGGGAGATCTTAAATTCTCAACAGTTTTCAAAAGCACCGGGAAAAACAACATAAAAATTAAGGAAAAACAGGAATTTTTACGCAAAATTGATTTTAGTTTTTGGTGTAACTTTAAATCAAATTAACGTATATACATGAAATTTTCCACTGGTTGTTTATATTTGCATTTTCTATACACGATAAAATTTAAAAAAATATTTTGATTTGTATTGAACTGTTAAGGAACATTTTCATTTTCCAATCTTGTTAGTCTTTTTCTATGAATGTCAATAAAACATTATTTGTAGGGTAAAAAGGCTTGAAAATTTAATACAAGGCTCCTAATAAATTGTTACAATGCAATTTGAAAAATATTAAAAATCCTTGGTCACAATTTTTTTTTATAAGTATTTAAAGTTCAAATCATGACAAAATACGGTAAAATCACGAAAATTAGCGTATTATTTTGAGTTGAGAATTCATAAAAATTTTTCTTTTTGAATCTAAGATTTGAGTTTTTCCATCTTTATCAAAAATAAAATGTCTTCTAGCAAATTAAATTAAATTTTTATGAGCATTTGAAGTTCATATTTTTACAATATTGGATATTTATTCGATTTCTCATGTAGCGACTTTGTTATTTTGTTGTTATTTAAAAACGAAGAACTGTAAATACATGAAAATTTTACTCAATTTTTATATTTTCATTTTCTGTACACCATACTATTTCGAAAATATTTTGACTCTTTTTGAGCTGTTTACGGATATTGTCAGTTTACAATTTTTTTAGTTTTTTTTTCTATAAATATCAATAAAATTGTATTTCTTGAGTAAAAAAGCGTGAACATTTAATGCAAGGCTTCTAATATGCATATTCATATTAGCCACCCATGATAGCAACATCGAATTTTTATCGACTATAATATTATGCCACAATGTATTTAGATACATTTATTTCGAAGGCCTTCTCATTTTCATAATAATACATAGATACCTATCAGCATAATAATATAGATTAAAGTGAATTATGTTATAGGACTATAGGTAATTATTTATATTATGATTAATGAGAAGGTTACCTGTGTATGTAACCTATAACTCTAGTCCAGTGTTTCTAAACCTTTTTTACTGTGGCGACCCCCTTTTTGAATTTTAATTTTTTAGCGACCCCCCTACATATTTTTTTTATATACACGCATAGCATATAGATTTTTATTAATAATCAATAGTAAAAGTACTGTACATTGTACACAACATAAAATACATATAATATAATATTTATTTTTAATTAATAAAACGAATTAAACGTTAATTTTAATTCATACGCGACCCTAAATAATATAAGTTGGCGACTCCCAGGTTGAGAAACACTGCTCTAGTCGACATAAATATAACACTCCCATAATTAATTTAACCCAAATTGCGCCTATGCAGCAGAGCGACATCCACCTACCCACTTTTTTTGTTTTTGAATTACAGCAAAATAAGAAAAACGCTACATGAGAAACCGAGTGAGAAACCTATCCAATGTTTTAAAAATTTGAACTTCAAATGCTCATAACAGTTTATTTTGACTTTCCGGTAGACTTTTTTTTTGATAAAGGTAGACAAACTTATTAGGAATCATGTATTAAATTTACATAATCTAAAAAATTTTTATTGATTATAGATCTGTTATACATCTATTATTTACTTAAATCGTATTAAAGGAAACTCATTGTGAGTCAATATCCAATGTTGAACAAATATGACAAACGCTCATAACATCTTTATTTGATTTTCTGGTAGATAAACTTATGAGAAATTTGTATTACATTTTCAAATCTTGGATTTAAAAAGAACATTTTTTATGAATTTCTAACTAAAAATAATTTGTACATTTTCGTGAATTTGACGTATTTTGACAAAATTTGAACTTTAAATGCTTACCTATGAAAAAACTGTGACTAAGGATTTTTAATATTTTTCAAACGTCATTGTAATAACAATATATTAAGAGCCTTGTATTAAATTGTCAAGCTTTTTTTGCCAACAAATAAAATTTTATTGACACTGTCTTACAGAAAAAAGTACCCTAGATGGCAGGTGATTTTACAATTGAGGAATATTATCGATTTAAATTTTCCAAGGCAGCAAATATCTCCGCGACTCCGCCGGTTCTATACTTACTATATATATGGTTGCCGGTTCGTATTCCGAAAAGGAACCATTAATCCTGGGAGAAAAATTCAGGCCGGGAAAATGTATTACCCAGGTCAGAAAATTCAATCATTTAAAACTTTGTTAACACTAAATTTGTTATTATTTTATCATTTTTATTAGTTGACAATGTAAAATAATGCGTTTATTAATCATGTATTTTAAATAATAACAAATAACTATCACCACTGTTTATATTGTAGTGTTCTCATACAAATCGATGTGCCACACCATTTTTTTTTTTAGTCAGCGATTCGAGCGTGAAAAACGCGTGACAAGCGCAAAAATGATGTGACACCTCGATTTGTATGAGAATTTTGCAAAAAAATACAACTTGACTATTTGTTTTTACATTTAAGATAATGTTCTAAAAATAATATGTATAAACCCAGATTTTGAAGATAGAAACAACATTTCAAAAAAATCTGCATTGGGCCATCACATTGATTACGCATATATACTAATTACCTCATCCATTTCAGAAACACCCTGTAGAAGTTAAAATATGCAATTGAATACTGAATAATATTTGATATTTTTCAAACGTATCTTTCTAACAATATTTAAAGTAAAATGAAAATTTGGGCTATAATCTGACCGGAAAAATGTTTTCATTATTCAGATCAAAATTCGACTTATCATTACATCAATAGAGGCGTTTTCGGTAATATAATACACCGTATCGAAGCCTTTATAAATAGATGTCGGGCAGTTGATTAGTGAAAAAGTACCTATTATAATATTAAGGTATCTACCTTCTTCTTCTATGGATTTTTACAGGCCTTTTAGGCCCATTGGCCATTGCCGCAACAACAAGTCATATCCCCTTTATCTTCTGCCGTTTCCTATGCGTTCCTTTCTTTCAATAACTTTAGGTCTTCCTTTATTCTCTCTATCCATCTTTGTCTAGGCCGTCCACTGGATTTCTTTGTAATTGGTATCCACGTGGTTATTTCACCAAGTAGTCCTATTGATTCCCATACATGGCTTGCTCAACTTATTCGCGCACTTTTCAAGGTTTCAACAATGTTGGGTTCGTTATATAATTCTTCCAGATTATTATTACTTCGTATTTCGTAATCTCCTTTATTGTTTCTTTTAGGGCCGAATATTGGAAAAACCAACACCGACACGGCGACACCCTTATCTATGCCATATCCGCATTTGTCGTCACAAGTGCACAACTTGAAAATATTATGGTGAACAGTCACGTTTAGCTTAGTTAGTTTAAAAATTAGAGTGAATCAACCAATTACGAAACTTAATGGTAGAAACATTATCTGAATTCGTATGTAGGTTTTTTTACTGTAAACATAAACATGTTTTTTGTGGGTACTTAAGGCTCTGTCAAACAGAACGCATTTAAGTGGTAAATGGCTCGTCGGTGTGGTGCTTTCACGTGCGTGAATAACGTGACGTTGTAACAAATTACAACATCACGCCACGCCAAAATAACGCTTTCTGTTTGACAGAGGCTTTAGTATCTATAAAGTATATTATTATATTTTGTACACACAATGACATTTTCAAATTCAGTTTTTTCGGCAAAATAAAAATTCAACCTACAGTATTACTTATAGTAAAATAATTTACTTTAATAGCAATCATATATCATAAAATATATACTTAGTAAAATATGCTAAGACAATATTATTTATAAACTATGAATATAGGCTGACATAACCGTCTTCGTTATTTGTATTTTCAATGATTTGATGTCATTGAATTTAAATTTAACATATACATTATAGTGATCCACACAACACTTATGTACATCAGAGCGGTACCCACTTGCCCATCTTTTTAGTATGGTTTTAAACATGTATACACAGATATAATACTACATTTAAGCTAAACACATTTAATAAAATAAAACTGAGTCTTAAATTAAACATTTTACATTTTTAAAGTTGGAAAAAATAAAAATGAAGCCTTCACTATTCACAATTATAGAAATATTTTAGTAAAAATCATTATAATATTAAGTTACAAATTGACAGTTAAAAGTCAAAGTTGTAACATTTACAAGGAATTAAATTTGATTATTAAAATCTATTTTATTTTTAAAATTGAATAATAATTTTATAAATTGACAAAATCATTAGTACAATTATTTATAAGAATTGTAAATATAAATATAGGAAAAACATGACAACAAATATTATTCAGTACACAATAAGTATTCTTAATCAATATTTGTGTTTGTGCTTTCGTGTTGTATGTGACAATGGTGTTGGAGGTGTCCGTACATGATGCCGATGAGGTGATCGTGAATGCGATCTTTTGTGTCGATAGTTATGCCTTTCATCACGTTCACGGTCCCTTCTTCTGGATAATGAACGAGGAGAATCAATTGGTGATATTCTTGTTTTTTTATTATTGCGTTGTGGTGAATTTGGTCTTTTTCTTGAAGGAGGACTTAAACTATCACTTCTGGAATAATACAAGGTATACTTTAAGTATACAAAATAGAACAAAAAATTCATTAAAAAATGTACCTTATGCTATGAGATGACCATTTACTATACGCGGGACTATTTGAAGGACTTCTAGATCGTTTCTTTTTTTTACCATCACGATAGTCCTCATCAGGACTTAATCTTTTATTGATTTTGTCTTTATCTTTTTTTTCTTTTTCTAATTTCAACTCCTTTTCCTAAAAAAAAAAATAATATACCATTCCATCATCCTAACTACATTAAAATCATATATATATTGGGATTTATTCCATTCAACATTTTTAAAGTAAAATATGATATAAACAGTATATTTTTTTGAGTTTTTGCAAAAATACATCACAATTCTCAAGCAAAATAATTGTGGCAGATTTTACCACGTAGCTTTAGTACAGCGTTTCATGCGGGTCAAACAGTACACTGCCTAAAATAAGCACATACTATTGTATGACTTAATTACCACAAATATAAATTAGTAGTAGAAGTAAATTATAAAAATATATTAACTAAAACGGTTAATCAATTATTGAATTATCCTATCAGACCAGAAAACATCCACTTATATTAATATTCTATTAAAATAAAAAAAACTACCAGAAATTGATAAACTTACCGGAGACTTTTGTACTTTTTTAAGTAGCTTACGTCTATAGTGTTCCACTTGTTGATATATATTCCATCCACCTTTTAATGCTCTTTTGCCAGATTCTAATTCATCTTGATATTGCATAACTTTTACTTCTACTTCCCTTAATTTAGCTCTTCGATCATCAGCATTTTCTCTAAAAGTAAAATATAAATAATACATACAATTCTTTTATATTTATAAGGCATTTTAAAGGGGTTAAGATTTGACGAGCACCAAAAAGTTAAAAACCAAAATATATATACGATAATATTTGGACTAAATGTTTCCACATTTTTCATAGATACAACCTTTTTTGAAAAATATGAGATTTTTGGCAACCCACATTATTAAAGTTGAGCTGATTTTTTTTTGCTTGCTTTTCAATCAGGTATCAAGTTGGGTTAAATTAAATTAAATAGTCCATGTTTTAGTATACAAGACAGTTAATTGTATATTATTTATAAATACATACAGCTCAGTGGTGTATTAAGGAATTTGTCATGGGGAGGATCCAGATAATTTTCAGAAAAATGAGCTACGCGAGGCAAAGCCCCCCACACCACCAAATTACTTTTTATTAAATAAATATACCAAATTTATAAGACTATATAAAATTTAAGAGTTTTTAATTATTAAATAATAATATGTACAAAACAAATTTCAAAAAAGCGGATGAGTGGAAGTCGCTCTGCTGTACAGTAGGTTACAAGTGGATCAATGTAAAATGGATTGTATTAAACTTGAATTCAATGAAAGAATATATAATTGTATAAGAAAAACGATTCTGAGCGGAGACGATTTGTCAGTCTTGATATTTTATATTGTTATTATTTATTATAGCCTGTAGGTTGAATTAATATTGAAATTTTTATAATTTTTAATTCGTTTCTATGGTGATAAACAAAGCGTTAGAAATTAAAATTCCATTTATAGAGGTTTTTCGTAATTTGTCGATTGTTTTTCCCGTTTTTCCCCAAAATAACAATTGAGAAAATCAAAAAATAACCTCCTTAAAGTACCATCATGATCCAATTTTCAGAAAGATAAGGTACTATATATTTAAATCAAAGCACTTCTTCTGGTAGACATTTTGTATACAGGATAAAAAAAAACAACAAATAACACCATTGTAAAACCACTAGCTTCATCACTCCGCTCAGAATCTAATATAGTTATAATATAACATAACTTTTCAACCTTTTTAAGGTTGAAAAAGATCTCTCTCTCTGGGGTGGCTGAAGATACTGGAAATGTACAAAACTACAAAATATTTGATTTAAAAAATGAAATAGGTAGTTTTCAACCATTTTCAGTACCAAACTGAAAAAAAAAAATCACTATATTAACTGAAAATGTTCATAACTGAAGCTTCAAAATTTTTTTACAAAACCCTTCGTATCGTATGATAAAATTTGTTTTTTTTTTTTATGTAAAAACAGAACATTTAACATGTACGAGACACAAGTCAAGGAGGGGAGGTACTGGTACAGCTGTATGTTAGTAAAAAAATTACTAATTTTAATAAGAAGGTGGGCTAATTTTTGATAATTTGTATTACTTTATTATAAAAGTATAATATACACCACACATAAAAATATATGTGACTTCTTACTGTTATGATTATTGTAACTATATTAATTTGTTTTTAAAAAAATGTTATAAGTGTTTGTAATCCACCAAAAATATAATGGACCTATGTTTTATAAGTGTATAGTGTGCAGTTTATGAACCTCTGATCACAATAATCTATAATAGGTACTAGAGATTTAGTATACCTTGTTTCATTAAAGTCATCATCTGGCGAATCTTGATCGACGGACTCACTATTATAACTTTTATTTTCCCTTTCTAACATCTCCCATTTGCTAGTAGTCATTGCTTGTTCTTCAGCTTCATGAGGGTCTACAGTTTCCCATCTAGATGGAACAAATGCAGCGGCTTTGATATTTTTTCCTACTGCCTCTCCCGTAAATGGCACACCTCCAATATCATCATCTAATACTATAAAAAATTGATATTTTTATATGTTTATGTTGTAAAAAATATTTTGTAATTAACCAAATATAATAATAAAAAACTTAATAGTTGCTATGTTAAATATATATATTAGAAATATACAATCTGTGCCCTAGGACACAATAAGAATATATGCCACAAGAATAATAACATGAATAACATTTAACAAATGTGAGGGAAGAAGCCATACAGTATCGGCCTGGACACTAAAGGGCCCAGGCAGGATTTTTTTTAGGGGCCCAACCCAACCTACCTAATGTAGTTATAATATTATATGCATGATTTCAAGTAATAACATAATTTCATACTTAATATATTTAAACTAAATTCAAATATTTATTTAATTTAAAATGATAAAAAAGCAGGTGAGTGGATTGCGCTCTGCTGTACAGTAGGTTGGCAGGTAAGTGGATCACTATATTATGGATGGTATTAAATTTGAATTCAATGATATAATATTATTGTAAACTTAAAACAATTCTGAGTGGAGACGGTTTGTCAGTGTTGATATTTTAAAATTTATATTTATAATGTTGTTACTTATTTTTAGTACGGTAGCCAGTAAGTTGAATTAATATTATATAATGAATAATATTAAAATTATAACAAAATAACTAAAATTGTTATTCTTGGTTATCCAATAAGTAATTTTGTCCAAATTTGAACATAAAGTAACGAAAAAAACTGTGTTTTTATATTTTATATCACCTACTTACCCACCTTTTTATATTCTGAGTTTAACGATGAATGTATTGATTTTACAATGATGTGTGATTTTTTTTTTGTGTGTCTGTACACAATAAGTAGTTGAAATAATGCTTCGATTTTCAACTTCAGTATTTTGTTCGATTAGAAAGTGAATATTGTTGGTGCATTAAGTAGGTCAAAATTTGAAATTCCCAGTAATTTACAAAAACGCCAAGAAAAATTAAGGACAAAACAGGAATTTTTACGCAAAATCGATTTTTAACTTTGGTTTTTGATGTAACTTTAAAACAAATGACAGTAATTTTCACTGGTAGTTTATATTTTGCATTTTATATACACGATAAAATTTTCAAAATATTTTGATTTGTTTTGAACTGTTTAGGAACACTTTCAGTTTACAATTTTATTAGTATTTTTTCTATGAATGTCAATAAATACTTGAAAATGTAATACAAGATTGCTACTATATTGTTACAAGAATATTTGAAAAATATTAAAAATCCTTAGTCACAGTTTTTAATTATATGCATTTTAAGTTCAAATCTTGACAAAATACGGAAAAATCCCGAAAATGAGCAAATTATTTTGAGTTGAGAATTCGTAAAATTTTTTCTTTTTAAATCTAAGATTTGAAAATGTAATACAAGATTCCTCATAAGTTTGTCGTCTACCTTTATCAAAAAAAAAAAATATCTACAAGCTAATCAAATTAAATTTTTATGAGCGTTTGAAATTCATATTTTTACAATATTGGAAATTAACTCGATTTCTCATGTAGCATTGTTGTTATTTTATTGTTATTCAAAAACAAATAACTGTAGATACATGACAATTTTACTGATGTTTATATTAGCATTTTCTATACACCATAAAATTATGAAAATATTTTGACTCGATTCGGGCTGTTTACGAACATTATTTGTTTTAAATTTATTAATTTTTTTTTCCATAACTATCAATAAAATTTTATTTTTTGGGTAAAAAAGCGTTAAAATTTGATGCAAGGCTCCTAATATAATATTACAATAGCAGTTGAAAAATATTAAAATACATAGGCATAATTTTTTTTATAAGCATTTAAAGTTCAAATTTTATCAAAATTTAATAATTTCTTTGTAGTTAAAAATTTATAAAATGTTCAACTTTTATAGTTAAGGATTTAAAATTTAAAACAAGGTTCCACGTAAATAGGTAAATATATAAATTATTTTATTCACAATAATATCATCAAATTTACTTGGTAATATCATAGGCTGACTGACCGTTTTCAGAATCGTTTTTCTTATACAATGATATTATATCATTGAATTCAAATTTAACACCATCCATTACAGTAAGCCACATGCAACATACTGAACAGCAGAGCGACATCCACTTACCCACTTTTTTTTTTTTAGTTAGACCCTTGCATTTTTTTTACAAAAATTAAATTTCCTTATCGTTTTGTTTATTTAAAATTTGATTATTTAATGCTGTAAATTGTAATCATCATTGACCAAGTTTGAATAAAGTTAAGTGACTTCTTAGATACAGAAAATATATCTAAAATGAGTGAAGCCATAAAAATAGTTTCAATATTTGACCATTTATCAAATAAAATGTTAGCGGTGCTCATAAACTTGGTGGAGTTGTTAAATGTTCCTTGTATAATCTCAAATAGAAGGATTGAAACAAATTTATTGGCCAATTTATTATAAAGTACTTAATGGTATTATTTTTGAAAATTGAAAATGTGTGACTAGTAAATTATAGTAGTACGGGTCAACTCGCGTGTCGTGTGGGAATACTATATAGTAACCTATTTTTTTCCAAGCTGCGGATATTTCTGTTATGGTACTATCGTATGCTTGTAAAAATACATGGATTCTTTGTTGGTCTGTAGGCTATCTGTTACTAATAATTTATCGATTTTAATTAATTTGCATTTTCGTGCTCATAATATTTTGTATTGTCAAATTATTTATTGAGGTTTAATGTATTTTGGTTAGGGGCCCGGGCAGCGATCGCTGCCTAGCTACCTTGACCAGGCGATACTAATAGCATCATCTTTGTCATGTTAAATATAGTACAACAAACCTGCATATTATTTATAACTTTATGTCTATTGTATTACAGCTATATATATTTTAAATCTAATAGACAACTTACATGGTGTACCATCAATGTCTGTATCCCCCGGAGGTGTGTCATCATATGCGTGTTTTAACAATGTAGCACCGTCTAAAGGTATACCATCTAAATCCTCATTATCTAGATTTTCAGGATCAGATAAAGGTGCTCCATCTATATTTTCAGACTCGTCAATAGATTTTGAATTTGTATTATATTGCAATTCTTCACGAGAATTGATTAGTTCTTGAGGTATCTAGAAATTTAAAATAATAATATTTTATGGTCACAACCAACGTATATAAAGACTTACATCATTTATTGAAAGTCCAAGAAAAGTATTTTGGCATCTAAATAAGAATTCTTTTGGATAAATATCCCAGTCTTCCCAAGCACGAAAAATCTGCATTATACGATGTTTAAAACCATCGGCTTGACTTTGAGAATCTAAACTCTTATAAGTTTTAAGGGCTTCTTCCATTATGGGAATCAACCTTGTTTCAAATCTATTGTAAAAGTAATGCAATTTAAATACTTTGAAAAATAAACAATTAAAAAAAAAAAAAACTATACCCTCTTCTAAATTGTGTTGCATTTATAACCTTTAAACTACAATTATGTAGAACATCTGATATCAAATAAAGCCGTGCAATCTAAATTGAGAAGGAAATTAATTTAAATATACTTGATATAACATAAGTAGTACAATATGATAAAATAACTTAATAATTCAATATTTTTACTTTTTTATGTAATGCAGTTGTAGCATTAGATAATGATTCTTGAATGCAATCACATATTTCTTCTACAGCATCACTATGTTCTACACAAAATACCATGACTTCAGCTACTTTTAATCGCTCGGGTGTCATATTTCTAATGAGATCTTCAAAGCGCTCCCTTTGAGATATGCTTAGAGTTCCCTTAGTTCTCGTTACCAAATCTTCTTCAGGAACAAGTTCTTCCGGCATGCCAACAGTATATGGATTCATTGGTGGTGGTCTCCAAATTGATCCATTCTTAAACATGCGAAATTCATCAATGCGCCAATCTTTAGTAGAATCACCTTGTAACATAGAAAATAGCTTCCATCTGTAGTATATATGAGTTGGTGAACAATTGTCAAACAAAAATCTGATAACGATAAAACCAAGTAGTATTAAGTAGTATTATTATAACGTATAAAATTATATTCATAATGTAAAGAATCTAAATAAAATACTCACTGAAACATTGGGTTATTCAACTCTTTATTCATTATCATAGCTTCAAATAATGGTCCTTCCCGTATTACAAATTCAATCATGTGATGAATGAGCATCAGCAAATTTCTAAAAAAAAATTTTTAAGTATTAATAAAATAAATAATTGTTTAGTTTATGTATTTTTTTCTTTTATAGTTTTTCACTTTGCTTCAGCAGGCTGACATTGATAACATAAGGACCATCTTCTGATAATTTGTAAATCTTTCTTATACCTTAAGATTATTAATTAATTTATATCAGAGTAATGAAAATGTTACCTTTCTGTGGGTATAACCACTTTAATGATAGTCTGCGGTAAAATCTGTCACAAAAAAGCAAACTGGTTTAAAACAAAGTTGTTGATTTATCATTTAGGTAAATTAAAATACATGTTTTATTTATAAATTTTGTATATATTGATTATTATCAACTTTCAATAATTGTACATCTTAATCACAATATCTCAATCCGACAACATTACATATAATTAATTTTTGGCTGCCAGCTGCAATGCTGCATATTTAGATAGTATTTAAGAAAGTCGGATTGAGTAAATTACATAATAAAAATAACAAAATCTTTTAAAAAAGTAAAATACCTTTTCAACTGGTTGGCCTCTATCAAAATATCCTCCATCTTGTCGTGCACGCCCATGATTCTACAATAAAAATCATCAAGTTGTGCAAAAATACTTTTTAATTTTTAGTATTTAATTTTAATTATTACTTTATTATATATATACAAATTGATTCACCAAGCATGCTTACCCAATGTTTTTTTTTAAATAACAGTTATTCCAAATATGGTTTTTGAAAATTTTAAATATACTTAGGCTATATTTTAAAACATTCATTTCATAACATTTTTTGTACAACTTAAGGTGTGTCCTATGGTGATACAAACTTTTGTCTTGTATATGAGAACCCGTCTTCTTTTTTCTATAAGTTATTTATTTTTATTAAATATACAAAATTTTCTTCTGAAAATGTTGACTTATCAAAATCAAAACTCAAACAAATAGTTTTTTAGTTATTTACTTTGGGTCGTAATTTAATTCGTAAATGGTCCAAGTATAATTAATTCTAGATCCAATATTAAATCTATTTTTATAATATGTAAAACCACTTTTAAGGACTATTATCCTTAGTTATTTTAATAACTGAGAAACTATACTCATTTGAATTTTAAATTAGGTACATTAACATTTTCAAAAATATTATTTCCTAAATAATCTTCAATAAAAAAGCGGTCTTCTCATTTGAAAAATAGAAATGTGTATCGTCAGGACACACCTTAAGTATTAAAAATATTTAGAATTTGAAAATTAGAATTAATTAATTATTAAAGAAAAAATGGGAACGAGCATACTTGGAGATTCACCCAGTATAAGGATATTTTTTCAAAAAAAATTTATCAATACTTAATAAATAATAAGTACCTGATGCAAAAAAAAAATAAAAGTTTTTAGTTTAAAAAGCAGTTTTGTTTTTTGTATCCAGTGCTATAAATTATTTTTTTTTAAATTTTGAAACAAATATTCATCTAGTTTTTAGTTCACTTAGTACATATATTTAACTTGCAAAACGGTAATTTTACCTTTTTTTCTTTTGGAGGCAAAATCGGCTGAGCATTGAAAGGTAACCCAGAAAGAGGAGGAGGCAATGTTATAGCTAATAAAGCAGGTGGAATAAAAATTGGATGAGGTGGTATGGGTACACTTTTACCCCAACCCATTTTCATCTCATATGACATAACATCTTTCCCTAAAAATTGTAAAATGTTGTAATTTATCATTTATGTTTAATAGTTAAAAATAACCACATACCATTTAAATTCTTTAATGCTCTTTCCCCATCTTTACGACTCATATAAGCTACAAAGCCACAGTTACGCCCTCTTGCCTTTTCTTCATCAGACCTAGGCCACATTATTTTAATACTTGCCAAAGGACCATATTTTCCAAAAACTTCCATTAACTGAGCTTCAGTAATCTATAAATAATAAATATACAATAATAACATTTATCCAGACTTATAATCAAATATATTTTATATATTACTTTAGGGTTAAGGTTTCCTAAGTATAGATTTGTAGTATTTGGATCGCCTGAATCAAATGAACCTTTAATTTCATCAGGTTCAACCATTATTAAATCTAAACATAAATTTTAAAATATTATTTAATTCCTTAAAATTTTTAAATATATTATGTACTACTCTTAATTTCAGGATCTTCAATTGTTTTTTGTAAAACTCCTTTGAATTTATGTCTTTCTTCTCTTTCTTCTTGAATCCTAATAATTCCAAAAATAAATAATTAATTGTTTCTTAAAAATGTATGATTATTCAGAAAATGAATACAAAAATGTAATAATGATGTGTTTTATAGTTACATTTTTAGTTCTTCTTTGAATAATTCTAGATTACTTTTTTTCTTTTCACCTTCTTTTTTTTTCTTTGTAAGCATTCTTTCACTTTTACGTTCACCCATAAAACGAGAAAGGTCATCCGCTTTATCTGAGTCTGTATTTCCCCTGGCTTGAGGCTTGTATAATTTACCTTTTTCTCGAGTATCCTCCTCTATGTGATCAAAGTAATTAGCATCTATCAGCTAAAGTTTAATATGTATTAAAACTTACGTCTTTTTCCAGCATCATATGTACCAGCTTTAACCCAAACTTTACTATTTTTTTTCCCTTCATTTTGAAAAGTTGCTACAAACTCTTCAAAGGCCTACAAAATTAAATGATATTAGAATTATCACTTTTTTTGACAGAAAATGTATCATCTAAATATTATCATTAGATAAGTTATTAATTACTTGAGCAGCAGCATGTTCTTCTTCTTTTTTTTTTTGTTCATTTAATTCTTTTTTTGATGGTTGAGTTTTTCCCATTGCTCCAATAGAAAATGCTTTGAGCTTTTGTTCTGCTATGTACTATACAAAAATAGATATTAGTCTATATTTTTTTAAAAGTTTACTGGGAAGCAGAATATGAATGTATTTATTGGATATTTTTTATAATTGTTATGACTTATGAATTTGTATCAAGCGGTTTGTTAAGCGTGATATATTATTTTTATTGAATGGTCCAATTGATATTTTTAATTAAATGTTCTTTTTTTATTATTTTAAACAGGTATATACATTAAACAAAATTAGTATCACTATTCATTATAGAATATAGATTTTATCTTACCTTTTTAAATTGTCCCGAATCAGCCATGATTAAATTATTTAAATAATTAAATACACCTTACGTAAATAAAGCTTAACTACCTAGGTAAATAATTTAAAACGTAAACTAGTAATAAAATAAAAACATTAGAATCTATAAACAGTTTAGATCATAACTCATAAATTATTATTATTATCTACACAATATGAATTTTGTAAATATGTGTTCTAGAAACTACAGTAACACTAATGGACATCATCAGCTCTAAATTATGTATCTTTTAGAATTATGTATCTTTAAACAACTGTAGTTACTATTTACTACATCGTAGCCACTGGACTGTGAATTGTAAAGCGAAGTTTTTTTGTTTAAATCAATTAAAACTTATAAATTTAATTAATAAAAGTCAAATTAACATGCCGAAATTAACATAATACACAAAACATCTTAAGCAATAAGCATAATGTACATTTTATTATTATTATTATTATTATACAACATACATAGAATATCTCATATTCTCATAGTATCACACTATCACAGTTAATAGATGTGATAATATTGTTATTCTTTAATCCGTGTCCGTCTAAAATCTGAATTATGATAACACAATTTGTTTGCACTTTGCTATGAATCGAACCGATGAGTGATGAGTGATGACCCTGTGAGTGACGTGTCGAAGGTAATATTTTGGAGCAATTGCTTCTTCAAAATTGTTGGTTGGTGGGTGGTGGTGGTCCCTAACCTACCACAAAATACCTTACCACCGGTGGCCTAACCTAACCTAGGCCTAGGTGACTAGGTATATCGTAGAAATATCATATCCGATTATACAAATCGTTACAAATGTACGCATATTTGGAAATTTTTAATTTAAACTTTTTTGATGAGTTGTAAATGCTGTTATAAACATCATGGTGGAGCGGTGGTATCTTGTATAAATTTTTACTCCTCACCAAAAATGAGTTCAACACGCCACTGGTGACTGTGTGAGTCGTAAACTGCGTGACCACTGCGCTACTCCGGCCCCAATAATGCATTTTATTATAATTTATTAATTATTACGATTTATAGCATATTACTAAAGTAAAATTTAAAATACCTATTGGAAAATGTTGTGGGTAATCTTGTTTGCTCTATAATCATTGATGAAAGTATGTCAGTACCTATGGAAATGAATTTCTCAACATCCATTTTTAAAATTACAAGACTTATAATAGTACCTATGTTATTTGTTAAGCTTTAACAAAAAGTATAATTATTCATATTATAAAAAAAAAGAAACATTTTTTTAACTATTTAAAAATTATACAATCATAAATGTTTAATATTTATACCTAAGATTTAATAATTCAATAAAAGGTTCTATATTATACATTTTACAATTTATTTGTAGTTCAATAATAGTTTGCCATAGTAACTTGAAATTTGCATCAAATAGAAATTTACTATTCACTATACAATTTTCAAAATAATTGTCTAATTTTAAGATATTTATAGGTATTTTAAATATTATATTTTTTTTTCGTACTTGTATGTATCTATTACCTTATGTGTTTATGCTCAGTCAAAAAGTATGACAATTTAATACAAGATTTTACATAAGTGCAAAACGTAGGTACCTACTCGATAATGTATTTAAAAAATATACAAAATACATGGACACATTTTTTTTATATAAATTTTGAAATTGTAGTTTTGAGTTTTTGACCAGATTGTAGATTGATTTGTAGAAATAAATTATAACATATCTTAAGAAATTTAATTCTGATCTGGTAGGTAAATATATCCTAGTATACTTAACTGGTTATAGTAATTATAATTTATAAGTTAGGATATTTGTACCCACTAACCCCCTAAAATACATTTTTAATGTGGGAGTAAATTAATAAATATATTTATATATCCTAGCATATAATTAACGATCTGTTTAAAATATATTAGGATATATTTACCTCCCAAGTGAATTTATTTAGTAGGATATTTTTACCCCCCTCTTATATTATTGTGAATAAAGTAATTTATGTTTAACCTATTTACGTGGAACCTTATTTTAAATTTTAAAGCTTAAGCTTTAAATCTTAGCTATAAAAGTTAAACATTTTATAAATTTTTAACTACAAAATAGTTATTAAATTTTAATTTTGATAAATTTTGTCGAAATTCGATCTTTAAATGCTTATCAAAAAAAATTGTGCCTATGTATTTTTAATATTTTTCAACTGCTATTGTATGGTGTATAGAAAATGCTAATATAAACATTCAGTCAACATTTCATGTGCCTAGTCTATGGTCATTTATTTTAGAGTTGCACTAAAAACCAAAATAAATTTTCTCAAAAACAGATTTTGCTTAATTTTTCTTTTGTTTATCACGGCGCTTTTGAAAACTACTAGGACATTTTTACTTTTGACCTCCCAAAGTACCAACTAGATTCACTTTTCTATCAGAAAAGATACTGTTGAAGAAAATCGAAGCATTTTTACTGTCCTGAAAGGTGATGACAGACACAAAAATAAAAAAAAACACACATCATTGTAAAATGAATACATTCATCGCTCCGCTCAGAATCTAAAAAAACACACATCATTGTAAAACAGTACATTCATTGCTCCGATAAGAATCGAATAGTACTGTATGAATACTATATAGAAATCTGTCTATAATACACGGTCCATTATTATAGTAACGCATAGATTAGTAAAAAATAAAGTCTATAGAAGTATAGACTATAAGCACAGAAAATATCTCGGATATTTATATATTATATTTATGATGTAGGTATATGAAGGAAAAGAAAATATGGTAAAAGTCTGGATTCCTATAGGTTTCATGGTTCTTTTGAACAGATGTCGTTTGGAGCTTATGCATAGAACTCCATGTCGTAAATTGGTATTCGGCTATAACCATGGAAAAGAGATAACCTCAAAAACTTGTAATTTAAATTTAAATGATAGTTATGAGTAGTCCGTGTTCTATTGGTATATATACTATAACTATATTATTATTTGTTTATTTAATCTGAATTCTGAAGAATCGTTGAATTCTGAATTCTGAGTTTTTTACAGTTAGCTTTATATTAATATATTATAATTTATAGCTAGAATGTTTACCACTAATAATTAACTATTTATTTATTTTTAAATTTAAGTATAAAATATATTACGTATGTAATTGTTGTATGTATAACGTTTACATTCATTACTAATAACTTGATTATTTTATTAACGACAAGTACAAAAATCATTTTAGTTAGTGAACATTTTTAAATAACAAAAACGATTTGTAACCATTTTTAATAATTATTATTTTTATAATTCAATAAGTAATAAGTTAATATTATAAATACAGAGGGGATTTTTGATTTAAGTGAATTTCAAACAATAGTATATACCAACCAAGTTAAATATGATTGGCGAGTCAAGATCAGAGTTTAGACTTAAGAACCCACCAGAAGATGGAATATCCTCTGTAAAATTTGGACCTAGTTCATCTCAGTTTTTATTAGTATCATCTTGGGATTGTTCAGTTCGGCTTTATGATGTCCAGGCGAATAGCATGCGCACAAAGTATACACATGATCGGCCAGTATTGGATGTTAGCTTTCAGGTATAATAACTAAATTAAATACTATTCATTTTTAAATTGATCACCTAGAAATTATTAATTTTAATGGTAAAAATTATGTTATGCATTTACAACAAATTTTTATGTAATATAAAAATGTAATAACTGATTATATTATTTTTTAAGTATATTAAATGCTTAAATATTATGTATATTTGATTTATAATAGGATGCAGTTCATTCATTTAGTGGTGGTCTGGATAACAAGTTGAAAATGTATGATTTGAATAGTAATTCTGGTAAATATTTATTTTTAATTTAGTAACATAAACTAAATTGAAATATTTCATTCATCAATTTAACTAATATTAAATTTCAGAAAGTGTCCTAGGCTCACATGATAATGCGGTACGCTGTGTTGAGTATTCGAATGAAGTGAATGTAGTTTTATCCGGTGGTTGGGACGGTAACGTTAAAATGTGGGACACACGATCATCTCAATGTGTTGGAACCCTCCCCCAACCTGACAAAGTATTTGTTACATATTTTCATTTCAATTAGTAATTATTATTTTAACATTTTATTTATAGTTACCAATAATTTTTTTTATTTAGGTTTTCACTATGAGTAATGTAGGTGAAAAGCTGGTAGTTGGCACTGCTGGGCGTAAAGTATTTGTTTGGGATTTAAGAAACACGGCATATATAATGCAAAGGAGAGAATCAAATTTAAAGTTTCAAACAAGATGTATTCGTTGCTCACCAAATAAACAAGGTTATGTGTTAAGTAGTATTGAGGGACGTGTAGCTGTTGAATATTTTGATACAGCTCCAGAAATTCAGAAGAAAAAATATGCTTTTAAGTGTCACAGAATAAAAGATAATGATATTGAATGTATTTACCCGGTCAATGCTATAAGGTAATAAGTTTGCATACTTACCAATTTATAATTCTTTTAAATATTAACTTTTTATTAAATCCGTAATTATACAGTGTTATAAAATTAATTACATAGTAACTTACCTAAGTACAACATTTTATCTATTTAAAAGTTTGTATAAACTTTAATTTAGAACATGTCAGAATGATATAGTTTTTATCAGAAAAATGATAATATTTTTATTTTAAGTCAAATAATTATATCTAGTTACAAATGAATCTATAAAATAAAGTTAGTAGAAAATATTTATGTATATTCCAGCAATTTCAATTAACTTTTTTAGCTTTTTCAGTAAATTAAAGCATTTATTAATAGATACATTAAATAGCATTTGATAATATACTCTAAAACCAGCATATATGAACATTTAATTTATTGAACATTTATGTACAAAAAAATAAAATCATGTAATTTGATTTTACAATAAATAGTACAAAAGTGTCAAAATGAGTAATGATGGATAATTCTATTTTGTTTCTTTTATGTTTTTCCCTCTCTAATATTTAAGAATTTGATTTTTTATTAGTTTTCATCAAGTATTTAATACATTTGCCACGGGTGGTTCTGATGGATATGTAAATATTTGGGATGGTTTTAATAAAAAAAGATTGTGCCAATTTCATCGTTACAATACAGGAATTACGTCTCTATGCTTTAGTCATGACGGTGAGTAAATGTTTATTTATATTATTTTATTTTAATTTATATTTTTATTTTGTGACTAATATTCCAACTCTTATATAGTAGGTTTAATCTTTGTAATAACTTTTTTATTCTTTCAATTATTTTGTTTGATGAATCAGTAATATATTTTATATTTAATTTCTATTTAATTTCTTATGTATTAGTGACACTAGTGTTCAGTAATAACTTATAACTAAATAGAAAATTTAAAACAGTTTTGAAAATAAATTGAAAACTTTTATTTAAGGTTCATCTTTGGCTATTGGCAGTTCCTACATGTATGAACAAGACGTACATCCAGATCCAATACCTGAAAATAATGTTTATATTAGGTATGTTACTGATCAAGAAACTAAACCAAAATAAACATATTTCATAAATACCTAATTATTATACGCATTAGTATTGTGAGTTTGTTAATATTTTTAAATTAATTTACCACTTTTTCATTAAATGTTTGGTATAAATATGATATCTTTGTGTATTCAAAATTAATTTTAGTTTGTCATAAAATAATGAATAGGAGATATTAAAATTTTTTTTTTAAGAGAACTGAAATTTTTAATTTGTAATCAAACTTCATTGTGTATAAACATGTTTAAATGAATAAAATAATGAATATTTTCAGTAGAATAATTAATTCTAGAAAATGTAAGTTTAAAAATATTTAATGTACTTATCTATATATTATATATATGTATGTAATATGTATAAATGTATGTTCGCCTCTGTCTGTAATTAATTGACTCAAAAACTACTGGATCGTTTTCATTAAAAGTTATGTCAAGAAATTCCATGAGACTTGGATGGTGTTGATAGTTTCATAGTATCATGAAAAATTAATATGGTCGGTGTAATCTATAATGATGCAGATGATTACAACGTTAATTTCAAGGTACCAGCAAAATGCCTCATTTTGTATGTACATTAATATAATTACATCTGGTTATAACAACATATTTTTTATAGTTTCTTGGCTGTTGCTATAGATGATACTGACTGTATTTGTTTTGTTTAAATATAAATGATTGCCACTGGTTACATATTATATTACTACCTATTATAAATAGGTGTTATTTAAAATGGCAAATTCATTTTTTAGAAAACAATTCTTTGACAGGCCACACTGTACAGTTAGTAATGTTTAATAATATTATGTATAATTAGTCCTTATTAACTGTTTGAAACACATTAATACATAACATTTTCAATTACTTTATGACTGGGGTTATATTATATTGTATTAAATATATGTAATTCTTAAGTTTTTATTTAATTTATACTGGGGTTTGCTAAAAAACTACACATTTCTCTGTATTATTTATATTTAAGTTTTTAACTAATATTAAGCTAAATACATTATAGCAAACAATTCTGATATTGGTTAAATAGTGTTGAAAACATATTATCTGTAGAGGAAGTCACCAAAGGGTGGTTGGGGGAAGAATTTTCAAAAATTAAATTACCTTTTTGTTTAGCTAAATATAATAAGTTTGATAGCTTATACTCAAAAGTGTATTTTATACGAATAAAAAAATATTTAAATATATTATATAAGCTTAAAAATCAGTTAAAAGATGTACTGTCTTTAAATTATAAAACTAAATACAAAGGTCAACTGTTTATGTGGCGCCAAGTTCTTCAAACGGGTGATCCTTTCGTCAAAATACTTACCAACATTTTCCACCTCGTATAAATTATTAATTATAACAAATTTTATTTTATTTTTAATTCAATTATATCAAATGTTTTATATTATTTTAATCAATGTTATACAATATTTTAACTATCGATAATAGTCATGATAACCAATAAGTACCATATTTTTAAATGTCCAATTACCTTTGACCCAACTGTTTAGTAAAATTAAATATTTTTTTTTAAGAATATACATAAATTTGAAATATATACTGCATACATTTTATTTGTGTTGTACCATTAAATTGTTTTGAACATACAATTTACAGAAACCACATGCTGGTATGACATCCTCTTAGTATACTTATAACATGGATGTGGGTGTTATCCACTATACATTATTTATTACTCTTAGGTTTTATCATACACCATGAAGGGTGGGGTGAATTGATATTCAGTTTTACAAGGTTATTAATAGAACATACTTTATAGTCACTCATAAATAATTCCATTTTTATTTATGTGCAAATTAAAGATACTTATAAAATTAACTACAAAATGTTTGTATCAAGTAAAATTATTTGATAAACATTAAATAAACATTGGTTGTAAAATTACTCATCTGTCTAAAATAATGAAATATTTTTTTTTTAAAATATTTATTTATTATTTGTATTTATTTCTTTTACCCTTGAAAATGTTGCTAATTAGTGACTTTTTCTGATGTAATTTGCAATTAACGTATTTTTTATTAAATATACTTGTACGTTTTATGTTGTTTAACTTATTAATAATAATAATACAAAAATAAATAAATACAAGATATATAAACACATAGGTACAATTATTTAAAATAATTGTTATCATAATTTACATTCTAAATCAATACAATTAATACAATAATACTAATTAAATGCAAAATATGTATTAATAAAAAATATTTATAAAAAATTAGTAACTGAATAATGCTGATATGATCTTTTGTAATAATTTTCCTAATTTATAATCATAAACCATACATTTTATAAAAATAAAACCCATTCAATTTATTTTATAATATATTTAGACAAATATATTAATTCAAAATTGGAATAAATAATATGTATATTACATACAATCTATATTTTTAAGACTGTAAAAGTTAAATAAACATATTAAAATTTTTTATGTATTTAATTAAACCTTAGTAATTTCAACTTTAAAATTTACATTAAATAAATTATTATTTTTAACTTAAATGAACAGATACATTATAAAAAAAAGTTGTACATGCGATAAGTAAAAGATACAATACTGAATAAGACAGATCAAAAAATAATTTACAAATCTAATTTTGGCCTATACTGAAGTTTTAAAGGAGGTTCTCTGAATCGCCATCTTGTTACATATACAAATTTAAGAGTGTGGTCTTTCCCCAACAATTCATCATTACACAAGATGTCAATCTGAAAAAACAAATTAAATATGCAAATATTATTTTATTTTTTTTTATTAGCTTTTAGAAAAAACCATTACAGCTCAACAATTATGCAAAAATAGCAATACAAGTATACAAATATGAACAATATTGTTTGAAATATAGTTAAATGTTACTAACGTCTCTGTATTTATCTGATCCATCAAGTACTTTCACAGCGATGAACTTTTTAAGATGTGTAATAGTGGCCTGAGATGACACTCTTAGGAACTTTTTCTTTAATGACTTCAAGTGTGATGCAACACATTCCAAACCGATATTTACCTTCATAAAGTAATTATAGTTAAAAAAAATAATAAGAAGGAGTTTTAATAATAAGTTTGATATTAAACATAACAAAAGGGTGTTACTTGTTCATCTGTTCTATGGTAGTCAGAATCTGCTGCTGCTTGATCTTGTGCTGTTTTATCATCATCAATTTCAGTACCAGCCGGGACTTCTTTAGGATATGGTAAGCCTCTGATTCTATAAAATTCTCTTTCACGCTTTGTTTCATCTAATTCAAAATTAAAATGTTTTATACTTTTATTTATTATTTATAATTTTCTAGGTTATTTCTTTAGATTTATATACCCAACTGAAGCCCAGGTACTAATTTAAATACAATATCCTGCATCGTACGATCAAAACTTATATACTGCAATGGATGCGATTGATGTATAACAATTTGACAAGTAGGACAACTGTTGTTCTCTTCTAAATGTTTCACAAGACAGCTTTTGCAAACTAAAAAAAAAAAATAAATAATTATAATGTTAAAAATATAAATATTTTAATATAAAATGTAGGTACAAACATGTATGTAAACATTCTGTTACAGTCGTAGCATCCACTAAATACCCTCTACATATTTTACATGTAATATGACAATTCAGAGTTTTTAATTTAATCAGTTTTTCCATTATTTTCCACAAAATCACAAGTTAAAAAATCGTTTAATAAAAAATGTCAAGTAGGATAAAATGACCATTAACCATAAATAATAAATATTATATTATAATTACTAATGTTATCGAATTTAGAATTATTCACAGTTCTCACTTTTTAGAGATAAAGATATTCTCGTTATCATTTATCCCTGTGAGGGAACGGAACTAAAAATAGTGTTGCCAACTATCATTATTAAAAAGAAACGATTTTACTGATAATGAGTGTTCTAAAAAGTTGTAGTGATCCTATTATTTATTCTATGGATGATTATATAATATTTTATTCTGTGATTTTACTGTCGATATTTGATAATAGAATTCATGGTTGTTTTTGCCTGTTGGCTGTATTATATTGTTTTGAAAGATAATTGAAAATTGAAACTTCAAAATTTTTTTTTATTAAATTTGTGGAATTATGTAAAAAAATGTAATGTATAAAACAATAAGATTATGTGACTATTTTGAAGTATGTCAAATGAGGGAATACATTATTAAGAAATACTATTGATCGGGATCAATTTAAAGGTAAATGTACTAATATTTTAAAATAATGTTCATACTTGCCTTTATTCTATAGGTAATTTTTACTATTACTATTCATTAAAAATCCATTTACATCATGTTTATAATAAACAATAACAATTCAATTTTAACTAATTAATTTTCTAGTTTTGATTTTACCTAATACATTAAATTGTTTTACTTTTTTGTACTTATTTTTATTGTATTTCTAATAATTAAATACAAAATCTGAATTCAAAGTGAATTTCACATTTCTTCTATATAGGTAGTGATTTAAATTAAAATATTCATTAATAGGTTCATTAAATGGTGGTATGTTATTAAAAATTAATTTAAATAATATTATACTTATGAATTGTTTATGCTGTGTTGCATAAAAAATAAATTTATAAACATTAAATTACTTTTTTGGACCTATGCAATTCAAATTTGGGGATGTCCTAAGCCATCCCAAAATTTGTACTATACAAGACTTCCAATCCATCACTCTCTGTATTATCTCTTTTGGATCTTTTAATATGTATCTAATTGCACACTTCAAAATTACTTTACAATAGAATTAGTAAATCAATTAGCTACAAAACATTATAAAAAATGTGTTTCAAATTTCAGACTTGTAACTCTTTAATCGATTAACTTGCATCCAATACACTCCCTGGAAATCCCCCTAGTTGATTTCAAAGAAAATGGTGTTAGGATGTGTTGGATGATTAAATCGGTATATTTACCAATTATAATTAACCAGAAAATAAAATAATAATGCTGGGTTCAATAACTTGATGTATTGTTTTATATGTATATAATATCAGTAGCATAGCTATGGGTGGTTTTAGGTGTTTAACCTCCCTCCCCACATTGACATTTTCCCCCCTAAAAATGTATTATTTATTATTTATTATTTATTAACGGTAAAAAATTTGGATTAGACACCCCCCCCTCCCCCCCTTCTCATTTCATAATCCTGGCTATGCCACTTTATAATGTTGTCTAATTTGCTCAATATGTCTCAAAGCATAGGTAGATAGTGAATATTTTTTTATAATATAAAAAAACATTTTAATGAATCAATCACTATTTAACTAATGGTCACTTAATCATGATTTATGGCTATGAGTTAAATACATGGTGAACCATTGAATTACTAAATAATTGCACGTTAAACTCGTCATTAATGCATTTAATACATTTTAGTTCTTACCAATTAACTAGTCATTAATATAAAAAAAACAATCACTCTAGGCACCTATGTTTCATTTCTGAATTTCACATAAATATATTTATTATTATGTTGGTATATATAATATTTAAATTACTATGTAGAATATTAAATATAGTTTTATAAGTATAACAAATAATATTAATTAACAATTTGCACCTATATTTGATTTTATAAGCTAAGTAATTCCATCAATTTAAATTTGATTGCTAGTTATTTCGGTAAATAAAAAATATAATTTAATTTTTGTTTAGTGTGTAATGGAAGAAATTGACATAAACATACCAAAGATCCTTTCATCACTCAACATGGATGCAGACACAGAAATTGTCTCAAAGTTGGCCAACTTTGATTGCAATAGTACAGATGATAATGTAATGGAAATATTACATAGTATAAATGGAATTGGATATGAAATTGATGAAAATGTTTATTCTTTACCGAGCATGTCTGTGAATAGATTGAATGAGCGAAAAAAACAAATAATTACAAGTCATCATGAACTTGCTCGTAGATATTATGATAGTCTGACATTTTCTAAAAGACTGCAAAAAAAATTATCATTATTAAATAATTTATATGATATACTTCATACGAAATACTACTTATCTAAGGTGATATTAAAACTAATTTTTTCTAAAAATACTTTTTTTTAACAGATGCATCATTTTTTTTTCTATAGGAAGATAAAAGTGTTCAAATATCAATGATACCTCAGAATACTGTTGAAGAGACCATTAAGCCAGTAGTAAAATTAACTGGACAACAAGTACTTATACAATTAACAGTGAAAACAGGACTTACAATGTTTTTCACATTGTTAAGACAAAGTTGGGAAAATAAAAATTGCAATGGTTAATTATAATATTCTTGATTATTATTGTTTTATTGATATAATGTTAATCAAACTTAATTTATTTTTATAGACATAAATATTGGTTTAGAAGTACTTAATACAGCACTAACACTGATGAGAGAATTAAGTCCACTTTCGTTAGGTAGTAAAGCTGAACTACCTCAACTTGGTTTAGATTGTTTAGATAATGTAACGCATTTTGTAAAAGAATGTCTAAATGCTGATTTCATACAAAATATGAATGGTGAAATTATATTTTATTAAACTATCATAGTTTTTAACTTTTAAATTACATTTATAACTTTTAATTTGTGCAGTTAAAGAACAACTTGCAGAATTATCATTATTATTAGCTTATCAGCGAGAATCTCTTATTTATTTATTGGAATGGATTGATATGGCTTTAAATATTGATGATATTTGTTTGCCATTTGAAAAACTTTATCGAGTTTTGGAAGAAATGTCATCCATATTAACTTTTGCCTTCGGATCGGAAGAATTTGAAAATTATAAATCTAGAAATCGTATACCATTACAAGATGTTGCGTTATTGTTAATGAAAAAAGTAACTTTTAGGCCTTTTAATAATATATTGTTTATTAAAAGTTATTTAAAAATAATTTTAGCT
This sequence comes from Metopolophium dirhodum, assembly GCF_019925205.1. Taxonomy (NCBI): domain Eukaryota; kingdom Metazoa; phylum Arthropoda; class Insecta; order Hemiptera; family Aphididae; genus Metopolophium; species Metopolophium dirhodum. The sequence continues at coordinate 11,694,313 of NC_083566.1, forward strand.
TGTTAGTTTTGGAGAAACTTCTGTCGTCCGTACTCCATTAAATCAGAATTCTGCTGAATTACCACAACCTCTAAGTGAAGTATTTATGTGGGGGAGTAATTCTTCAAATCAACATGCGGAAGGAGCAACAGAAGTAACTGATATACCACGACTCGTTAGATCTCTATCAGATGTACAACAAGTAGAGGCAGGACAATATTGTACATTTATTATAGATACAAAAGGTTGTGTAAGTGCTTGTGGAAAAAATAGTTATGGTCGCTTGGGATTAGGTAACTCATCTAATCAACCAGTCCCTAAACGTATTAACATAAATTGCAAAATTAAACAAGTATCTTCATCAAAAGGCTGTGATGGTCATTCATTAGCCTTAAGTGATACAGGAGAAGTATATAGTTGGGGAGATGGTAAGTTTGATACATTTATTGTTACATGTATTGAATTGTTATTTAAGTAGATATTTGATGTAGGTGATTATGGAAAATTAGGACATGGAGATGTTGCTACACACAAAGAACCAAAACTAATCCAAGGACCATTTATTGGTAAAGTAATAGAATTCGTTAGTGCTGGTTATAGACATAGTGCTGCAGTTACTAGTGATGGACAACTATACACTTGGGGTGAAGGAGATCATGGTCGATTAGGTATTTTATAAATAATATGCATTGTATGATGTTTTAAACATAAAATAACATACATTTTTTTAGGACATGGTGATTGTAATCCTAGATTTATACCTACACTTGTTAAAAGTTTAAGTGACATGCCAGTGGGTTATGTAGCTTGTGGTTCAACTCATACATTGGCTTGTTCACGTGATGGAAATACCGTTTGGTCTTTTGGTTCTGGAGATAATGGAAAACTTGGTCATGGTAATACAATAAGATTGTATAAGCCACAAAAAATTGAAGGATTGCGACATTATAAAATTAAAAAAGTTGCCGCTGGAATACATTTTTCTGTTGCATTAACTTGTACTGGTGAAGTATGTACTAAAATTTAAGTTTTCAGAAGTTTGTAATAATTAATTAATACAATTTCCCGAAAAATAAATACTACAATAACTTTAAATTATATTGGTGCCACCAGACATGAATAATAAAAAAAAAAAAAAATCCTTAATAAATAAAATGTTTAATGTTATATTAATATTTCATTTGTTCATAGAATATTAATTAATAAGTAAACTTTTACATCATTAATTATAATTATATGTTTGAAAAAATATGAAAATATGTTTATAAAACTGTAGGGTTATGGGTGAAATTGTATTGTTTATTTATTGTATTGATTAGGTATTTACTTGGGGCCAAGGATCAAATCTTGGATGTGGCTCCTCAGAAATAACTCTGTTCTCACCAGCTGTGGTTGAAGATCTTATGCAACAGATGATTATCGATATATCTGTTGGCGATTCTCATTGTTTGGCATTAACAAGGAATTGCGCAGTGAGTAAAATATACATATAATTTTTAATTATATATTTTGAGAGCATAGTTTTTAGTATGTTTTTTTTTATTAGAAGATTTAGTCTTTTTATGTATACATAATAAGGAAGAAAAATATCATAATAAATGAATGAAGTATGAATGATAGAATGGAATAATTTTGTTGATTTCAACCGAATACATGTAATAAAGTTTTTTTGATTAGGTGTATGCATGGGGTTCTAATGGGAAAGGCCAGTGTGGACAAGGTCATTCAACAAGTCCTGTAAGTCGTCCTAGCAAAGTAATTAATTTGGAAGGTAAACAAATAAATCAAATTTCTGCTGGAACTTCACATAGTGTTGCTTGGACAACGTTACCACCAGACAGGTATCTATATACATAATACAAACAATAAATACTTATTGATTAATGATTATATAATAACAACAGTTAGATGCAGGTGGATGATTTTGAGTAGATAAGTCATAAGTGTCTTTGAATTTGAAAGTATCTCAGAATAGTAGGGTTGGGTGATTATTATTTTTTGGAAGTTCTAGCATTAATCTAGTATAGTTCAAAATTTAAGTACTCAAAATTGCTCGAGTTTTTGAAAATTTCCTGCTTGCTCAAAAATTGACGAGTTTCAACCTTCTTTTAATTGGTATTTATATCGGAAATACTGAGGTTTCAAGATATTTATAGACTTAACATTTATTTACCAAGGAATTAGTTGAGTATAGTATATTCGTCGTGATTAAAGGTACATAAAAAAAAAAAATTGTGGATTAAAGAATTTTTTCAAAGTTGAATATTCGCTTTACTATAAAGTAGGAGTCGGCAACCTTTTTGTTGTCATGGGCCAAAATCTAAATATAAATTTTTAACGGGTCACAATTTCAATACATCTTATTTTATTTTAACAAAAATTTAATTCATTTCAAATTTAGTTTATTTAAGTTCATAACTGTTAGGTTTATTAATTTAACAAGGTATCTACAAAACAAACAACGTTTTAACCTTCAAATTCAAGTCCATATTATCTTAGTGATTTTTTTATGTGACAAATTATACATTTCACTCCAGGGCCACATAAAATTATTATGAGGGCCACATGCGGCAGGTTGCAGACCCCTGCTCTAAAGAATAATCATTGTTACTTAAACAAACAATTGGATCTTGTTTATATTCATTAACCAATATGCTTTAAACATTTTGTTAAAAACTAGTCTAGTAGAGAAATGCAGTTTAAAACAAATTTTTATAAGTTAGTTAGATACAGAATGGGATATTAATTGTGTCTGCAAATATTAACTTTGAGGGAGCTATTCTTTTTAGTTTTCAAAGGTTATAATAACATACTTACCAACACCAATATAATTTTTAAATAAATATCTTGATATCCCCACTATTATAATATTATATTTTCTTTATAATTGAGTAGTAAACAGTAGGTACATTAAACATAATCAATACAAGTTAGTAACATTTAATTCTAAATATTTCTGTCGGTTCTATAACTTAAAAAAAAACATAGTACATAACTATGTTATTATTGTAGAAATATGAAGCTCTTATTCGGAGTTTGTGTATTATTGCCACATAAATATATACACAATTTGTGTACAAACAAAATAAAAGAATTGAGTCCCCCTGTATTCTATTCTAAGGTTAGATTAGGTTGCTTAATTGCTGGAATGGTATTGGTATTGAGTATACTTTCTTGATTAAGCGATTAAACGTTTTGATCAAACTGTTTTTGGTAAAAAAAGTTAAGTTTTAATTAGTTTAATTGATTAACATTTGTATTTTTATAACTAGGCAAACAAATGTATGGCATAGTCCTTTCTGTATTGATTTACACGAAAGTACATTTAAGTGGTTAAGACAGTTTATTGAAAAATATTGCGAACAAATTGAATCTCATGAATCTACACCAAATGAGTATGTATTTATTTATTTTTTTTAATGTTACCTTCACATATAGTAAATAATTTTTGTTTTTCATGTTTTTTCATCAAACACATGTTTTTATGCTATTTTGATGTTAATTTGTTGACATTATATTACCTTCTGTAAAGTTTAAAAAAAAAATTAAAATAAAACTATAAATCATTTGTTTTATTTTGATAAAAATAAAATAAAACAATTTAAAAATTATTAAAATTTAAATTTCTAAACTATACTAAATTTTTCGTGTGATAATAAATAATTGTCATCTATCAATTAAATATATTTTTGGAAAATATTTACCTTGTTTGATGAAATAGATATTCTGAACATGTGCAAACTGCTGAAGTTTAATATTGTATATTAACTATGTAACTATGTATTATTATATTCCAATGTAATGAGTAAATCAATTTTTTTTTTTTTAGTATAAATGAAGAAATGTTAATTTTGAGTCTAAATATGCTTAATAATCATTTGTTTTTTGCCCGTGTATCTGGTCATAATTTTTCTAAACTGCTCGGGAATGAAACTAGTCAGCTTCGTACACTTCTTTTAAAGTAAATATTACTATTTAATTTGTAACAATAAATGAATATCAGTAAAATATAACCAATATTACATTTAGACTCGTAGATTTGCAAGTAAAAGAAGTAGTAGAAAGAAGTTTAATGGATTGCTTATCTACTGGTGCATCACTTCTTTTACCTCCATTATCTGGGCGTCTAAATATTCTCAAATCTCTTCTTGCACAAGATACAAATTTAACTATAGGACAAGTAATATTAATTATATATATAATAAGTATACAACAATTTTTATTAGTATTAATTTTTTATTTTTCAGAAACTGCTTTTAGATGTCACAGTTTCTAGTCTAAATGATAATAGTCATATTAGTTCATTGTTTCGAGTTAACTCTATGGACCTTTATGAAAATCGATATTCATCAATTGAAGAAGTTATGAAGCTGCTATTAAAACATTTAACAAATAGTACTGTAAGTAAAATGTTTTAATAATTTTAATTTTAACAGATATACAATAAATAGCTGCAAATATACCATAAACAATTAACAATAAATACTACTCTGTTAAAATAAATATAAATTAACGTGGCATTATATATTTTATAAGAATAAATAAACTGTTCTTTTTTAATTTTAGTGTTTAATAATTTAACAACGGTTTGTAAATTGAAATATACATTTTATTTTTAAGGTAACTTTGTTGGAGTCAAATAATTCCCCTACATTTAAAAAAGTGGACAAATTGGATATGATACTTACTTCCCTTCATAAGTTATTGTTATCACATTTATTGGCATATAATATAAAGTCATACCATTTTAGTAATGTAAGTATTAAATTTTTTTTTCAACTATTAGAGTATTTGCATAAATAAAAAATATAATGCCTATTGCATAATATATATATTAAGGCAATTTTTTTTTTTATAGAAGTAAATTTAGGTTTTGTTTTAGTTATTAAATAATTTTACGAAAATTTGGATTAAAAATATCTCAATAGGTATAAGCATTTATATTAAATTTTAAAAAAAAAACCAATCGTGTTTTGTATTTTAATTATTGTATTTACTAAGTATCTTTTTTGGTTTACATTGTAGTGCTGATTTCATCAATAAATCATTTTTATTTTTCATGTCGGATTTTTGTTAGTTATATTAGTGTAATGTTTTAGTCAGTGGTGTAATTTCAGTTTTTGTGATGGTGGGGAGGGGGTATACATTTTGACCGGCTAACCGGCCCATAATAAAACTGGATAAGAAAACCCTTGCCTAACAATTATATTTTCATCTCAATAAAAAAACTTCTTACAACATTTTATACTTAGTATCATTGGCATAAATAACCCATTTTTTTTGAGAGATAGCAATGACTAAATAATACATATATAAGTAGAGGGATACTTAAATTATTACCTATTTGCAACTATACTATACTCCACCTCACAAGAGAAGGATCTCTTTTAACAATGTTGTTACTGACAGCGTTCAACGGGTCGGGTCACTATTTACCATAATTAAACATAGTTTGTAGTTGTAGTGCTATACAACGCTGCTGCCCGGAATGTTTGAGTGAAGGAAATAGTGCCCTAGGTCGTTAAATGCCGTCAGGTACATTGCGAAACAAGTTCCTTCTCTCGGGGAACGGAGTATATATGAAGACTTAGTTTGAAGGGAATTTTACCACAATTTATGTCCTATTAATATAATATGTACAGAGAGTAAAAACGTATTTGCAAAAAATTAAACAAAACCAGTGTTCGGAACGTTCACTAAAAAAATGAATTCGTACACGTTCACGTTCAGTGCTTAAAAAAGGAACTCGTTCATGTTAAAATTCATATTTTTTCCAAATTTTTCTATGATAATATGAATGTATTTATTTTGTTGTTCATTTAGTTCATTTTATTTTATTTTTATATATCGTTTAAATACGAATACAAAATCGTGGAAATCATAATATTATTGTTGTATTATGTCCAGGCGTGCCCACTGGAATTTCATGTATTTTATTTTTATAATTCGTAAAATATTATATATCATAATAGTATTATCAATCAATATTTATTAAATACATTTGAACGTATTAAAAATTGTTCAAATTCATTAAGTATATAAATGTCATTTACGTTCACAATCTATTTGAAAAAATCGAGTGACGTTTACATATTGTTCACTAAATATGAACGTGAACGCGTTAATGGACGTGTTCATGAACGACGTTCTTTTCAAACACTGAACAAAACATACAGTAAATTTTTAAATATTTATTAATATACGTGTTACAAGAGTAATTTTTCTATTATCTAATATACATAAATTAGAAACTGTAGGATACAGATACTCTATAAATATTTACGTATTAGCAGGTGCTACGACTCATGGTTAAATTTTATTTAGCAATGATATTAATCATGTTTGAGGGCCTGCGATCCAAAACTAGCCCGACACCAGCCCATACCCAGTCTGATAGTGACCCGCTAATTACAAGGAGGTGGGCAAATGCCTACTTCCCCTACCACAAATTATGTCACTGGTTTTAGTGCCAGATGAGCACTCAATATATTAATACATCAAAAAATAACTGTTGAAATATTGTTGAAATATTGATGAATATTGTATTATTTTTTTAGTCTTGTCTTAGTATGAATCGCCTTTTTGTTAATCATTTAGAAGCATACTTATTGTTTGCCAACAAAATATTTACTATGGCCATTGATTCTTATAAAGATGAACATCATCTTTTCTACAACGGTATGAAGTTTAATAAATATATGTACGTTTAATACATTAAAAAATTATATTTATTAACTATTAACTTGTATTTCAGCTGTTTTATCTTCATCAATAGTTGGAGAAACAATGATTAATACATTGAATTCATTAACATTTTTACAAAGTGAACACATTCAGCCTCTTATAACATCTTTAATAAATACAGTTCAATCACTTCATACATTAAACCAAAAAATGTGTTCAAATGGTATTAGTATGGTTATATAATATGCTATACTGAGTGTAATAGGAATTAAATAATTTTTGTTCTAAGCAATATACTTCTTTTTTTACATAATTTACATACAAAACAATTTTTAATTTTATATTGATAGAAATTTTTTTGAAAAATTCAAAATAGCCATTTGTGAATCTAGTTTTTAGAAAAATGTTGATTGAAAAAACTTATTTAATTCATAAAGGTATTTTTTTTAGAATTTTTTTTAAATAACTATTTTTGTTAAGTAAAGTAAAAATATTTAAATTCAAAAATTATAAACTTTTAAAAATATTTATTGAGAATTTTTGAATAGATACTTGTTCAAATCTAAATATTTTTTAAAATATTATTATTCAAATTAATGAGTTACTTTTTAATTTGAAGTCTTAAAAAATCACCAAAAATAAACCACTTGACTAGGATAAATGTTTATACAATTAAAAGTTTTCTTTTTTTTTTAATTTACATTACAATCAACTTATGAGGAACATTGTATTACATTTTCAAGTTTTTGACCAATTAAAAAATTTTGTATCAACTAATTTAAAAAAAAATAATAAAACTCGAAATTTTCTCATGCCTATAAGTAACTCAGAAAAAGTCAACATTTTGAAAATGTTATCTTGTTTGAAATTTCTATTATAAACATTAAGTGAAAATTTCTTCTATATTCAGTTGTTTTTTTAATGTTACACTAAGTGTTAAAATCTCAGTTTTTCCTTAATTTTTTGTTTGTTGTTCCTGATACTTTTGAAATCTATTGGGAATTTTTTTATTTTCGACCCCCCAAAGTACCAATTACATTCACTTAGATACTAGAAAAGATCCTGTTGAAGAAAATTGAAGCATGTTCACTGTCCCAAAGGTGATGACGGACACAAAAAAAATTAAATATTTTAAGATCAATACATTCATTGCTCTGCTCAGAATCTAAAATGGTATTCTATATGTGAAGCGCGAGTGTTTGTAAATTACATAGAAAAAAACATTTAAAAATATTGATTTGAACAAAAGTTATTTCATTTGTCTGGTTTTCTGCTACACTCTGTATATAAGTCTAATATTAATTGGTATTGATTATTGGTATTTAGATCCTGAAAAGATGAATGAATCTGTATGGTTTATTGAACTAGAATCAGCATTTTGTTTATTAATTGGCCAGTTAATAAGCTATGGAGTGATAAGTTCACCATTGTGCCCATCAGAAATATACAATGAACGTTGGTTAAAAAGCAAATTGTTTTCTTCAGGAATTGAAAAATTAGAAGATAAAAATATATTTGGTAAGAGTACAAAAAATGTATTTGCATTAAAAATATCCATATTGAGCTTTTTCTTGTACTTATCTACCGGGTACTGAACATAAAAGAACATCACTGTAAAATCAGTGCATTCATTGCTCCCCTCAGAATTTAAAATGTTATCAAACATGAACAAATTTAAAAATTTAAATTGCCTATTAATAATTAAGTATTATATTCTGTTCAAGTTAAGAAACATAGTTGGTGGCCTACTTGTGCACAGTGGTGTAGCAATACTACACGGCAGGTGTACAGATAATTGACTGGATGGGGGTGACAAATAGGTATGCGTGACTGTGGCTCAACGAAAACTGGTCATTGACGACTACGTTTCTTAATTTGAACAGAATATAGTTTGAAAATTTTTAACATTCCAGTGTATGGAATATAATGATGTAAACAATGGTTGAAAGTTTCTACATTTACTATATTTTGAATTATAAAAACTTACTTAAATCATTTAACGGCAAATAATTATTTTTCATTTTAATATCCTATTTTGTCATAATTTTTATTTCAAATGGTCCACAAAAAAATGTGTGACTTGTATTTTTGATGGTTTTAAATTGCTGAATGATCAACATATGAGATAATAATATTCCTATTTCAATCCTTTCTGAATTACAAAAATAAAATAAAATTGATATTGTCAAAAACTAATGTTGTGTTAATGATCCTGTTTCCCTCTATTTTCTGTTAGTTTTTCCCAATTATTATGAAAAGTACTGGGATTTTCTATTTTTGACATTGTAACTACCTCCACCACTATTAACTAAGTGACATTTTATACCAGAAACACTTTCAATAGTCCAATTTTGAAGTTGGAGCCAATTTACTGATAAAGAAAAAAACTCTTACTTCCCTCGCTCTGCTATCGATAATTATATTACTCTATAATTGCATATATTTAAGAAATCTGTAATTACAGAAAGTATATAATCCTTTTCTTGATTTTTTGTATTTCAGATGATATAGAAGATCGATTGAAATGTATTATTATTCAAGGGTTCACTGTATTGGAACATGAACTACATTTTATACCTTTACCATATTTAAGTTTATTAAAATATATACTATGTGATTATGAACAAAATGAAGATAATTCCATATTAGCTATCTGCAAGAATTTTAAGGATAAATATGAAAGTTTCTTAAAAGACAATAAATATAATATGATAGCACGTTTAACATTACCATTGTTTTATATTACATTGATAAAAATTGATGGTAGACCTCTTAAAGAGTTAGTATATAATATTTATATATATATATATATTTGTGTTCAAACTATACTCTAAATAAAAAATTATTTTTATTTGCAGCTTAGTGTTAAATAAAAAACTTGTTTCTATAATAAATGAAATTTGCATGAAGATGTTTTTTGCTATTGTTAATAATAATACTGAAAAATCTGCCACATTTTCTGAAAATAGTGAGTATTTATGAATATCTAAGAAATTTATTTATTTATAATGTTGTGTTTATTATACTTTCAAGGTTCCCCGAATTCTGTAATGGATGAGTACCTGTGCTTAAATATTTCTAGTAAATGCTGTTTTTTGTTGACTGCAGTTCGTGGAATGCATAGCGATCCATCATTACCTAATAAACATCTTTTAAAAGAGTATGAATTTTAATATTTAAATAATCTTAAAAAATGTAAAACATAAAAAGGTGGGTAAGTAGATGTCGCTCTACTGTACAGTAGGTTTAGGTTACAAGTGGGTCACTGTAATGGATGGTGTTAAATTTGAATTCAATGATATAATATCATTGTATAAGAAAAACGATTCTGAGCGAAAACGGTCAGTCAGCCTATGATATTACCAAGTATATTTGATGATATTAATGTGAATAAAGTAATTTATATATAACATATTTATGTAGAGCCTAAGAGCCTTGTTTAAAATTTTCAATCCTTAGCTATAAAAGTTAAACTTAAATTTTGTAGTTAATTAACTACAAAATAATTATTAAATTATAAATTTTGTCAAAATTTGAAATTTGAATGCTTATAAAAAAAAATTGTGCCTATGTATTTTTAATATTTTTCAACTGCTATTAGAACGATATATCAGGAGCCTTATATTAAATTTTCACGCTTTTTTATCCTACAAATAAAATTTTATTGATATTTATAGATAAAAAAACTAAAAAAATTTTAAACTGACAATGTCCGTAAACAGCTCTAAAAGAGTCAAAATATTTTCTAAATTTTATCGTGTATAGAAAATGATAATATAAACGTTCAGTAAAATATTCAAGTATCTACAGTCGTTCGTTTTTTAATTAAAATAAAATAAGAAAGTGAGTAAAAGTGAATATCAAATGTTGTAAAAATATGAATTTCAAACGCTCATAAAAATTTAATTTGACTTTCTTGTAGACATTTTTTTTTTGATAAAGGTAGACAAACATATGGATAATCTTGTATTACATTTTAAAATCTTAGATTTAAAAAGAAAAATTTTTATGAATTCTCAACTCAATATAATTTGCTAATTTTCGTGATTTTTCCGTATTTTGTCAAGATTTGAACTTTAAATGCTTATAAATAAAAACTGTGACTAAGGATTTTTAATTTTTTTCATTTGCCTTTGAAACAATAACCTAGGAGCCTTCTATTAAATTTTCAATCTGTTTTACCCAACACATAAAATTTTATTGATATTTATAGAAAAAAAAAACTAAAAAAAATAGAAATTGAAAATGTCCGTAAACAACTCAAAATAAGTCAAAATATTTGGAAAATGTTATGGTGTATAGAAAATGCTAATATAAACATTCAGTCAAAATTGCATGTACCTACTATCATTTGTTTTAGAGTTACACCAAAAACCAAAATCGATTTTCTCAAAAACAGATTTTGCGTAAAAAAATTCCCGTTTTCCCTTAATTTTTCTTTTGTTCTCCATGTCGCGTTTGAAAACTACTGAGAAATTTTTTGACCCCCCAAAGTACCAACTAGATTCACTTTCCTATCAGAAAAGTTACTGTTGAAGAAAACCCAAGTGCTTTTACTGTCCTAAAAGGTGATGACAGAAAACAAAAAAAAAAACACATCATTGTAAAATCAATACATTCATCGCTTTGCTCAGAATCTAAAAACAACTTCCATAATATTTATAATTGATTTACAATTCTGGGTCAAAATTATCATTAACTTAAAAATATAAAGACATCAAAATATATTTATGCATGTCATTAAAATGTTTTAAAATGTATTAATTGTTTTTTCTAGTGATTTGACTGCTGCTAATAAATCTGTATTAGAATCAGTTTTAGAGTTTGTTTTTGATTCTAAACAAGCTACCAATCCGTATGCATTAATACAAGCATCAGAAGTAGAAGAAATCAGAGCACATGTATGTACAATTAATTATATGCAATATAATAATTTTAAAAAAAAATTACAATTTAACCTTAGTATAATAAAAGGTGTTTTCTTTTCATCCAGTAAAATGTATAGATTATCAAATATTATAATATATTAATATATTATCAAACTCATACGTCACTGTATGAAATTATTTTGTCAATTGATTAACTACTTCATGATGAATCTAGATAAATAACTTTTGAACCCTTAATCATTTTATGAAATTATTACAACATTTTATATTGTATATTTATATTTTTACTATCTATCTATCTATATTTATATATATAATGACTTGTTCTGAGTGATTCATCATCGCTTAGCCGAAACCACTGGACGGATCTGGCTGAAATTTGGCATATAGATAGCTATTATGACGTTTTTGGAAATTCAATCCCTAAAGGGGAAAATAAGGGATTGTAAGAATATAACAGTGGTGCCATCTATCAAGCAATATCTTAATTAAATGTATAATATTGGTTTTAAAATACAAAACGTACGAACTTGATATTTGGAATACTTAGTTCCTCTATTGATCTAGATATGCAATCAGAGAGGATTTTCTGACATTCACTTTTTAAAGAGGTGATAAAACAGGGATCTTAAGATTCACGGTGGAAATTGAAACTTTTTTTTGTTTATTAATAGTTGCCTTTGGTTGCAGGTTATATATGCAAATTATTTCACAAAGCTAGGTACAATTACGCCGGGTTGTCTGTAAAAATAAAATAAAATAACCCCCTAAATTATATTAATATATAAATATTAAATACTCCCAAAAATTTGGGATGATCCAACTATGACTTCAATACTATTTTAGGTACACTGTTACAATTTTTTTTTCAACTACAAAGCTGTAGTAATATAGGCTATATTTTATCTCCTATCTCGCTGTGTCCGCAATCTACCGCAGGTGGATTGCTTACCTGATAATATACTGTTCGCATAACTAATAACCATGAGTGAAATTCACGGGTAACGCCACACGGGATCGCTGAAAATTAAAATATAATATGATTTTGCTTCCATACCTATGCATAGCGAATTACACCCAAAAGGAGTTAATTAATTACAATTTTTTTTCCCGGGTAAAGCCGGGTTTTTCAGCTAGTTTTACATTAACTTTTTTTTTCAATGTACATAATAGGATCGATTGGCAGCCTTTAATCGCATTACAAAAATGTTGAAAATTATTGATTTTGTACAAGACTCATCCAATCATATCTCATTGAGTCATATGTGTAAGGTAAATATATGAACTATCTTTTATTTTTAATATTAATTAATGTTTTGTATTAAGTATTAAGTCATAATGATATTTTTTATATTAATCAATAATAGGTATTTGAGGCATTTATTTGTGGTCTTTTGGAGTTGTACCAGTCACAATTAATCGGACATCATATTATTGATCATTATTATTCAGCTATTAATACAGTTCCAAGATCAATTAAAAGACAGATTCAAAATGCTGTTCTTAACATTTACAAACATTTTGAAATATATTTAAGAATGAATGTTGCGACATCAGAATTATTTTCTATTCAAATATGTATTCTTTCATTACTCAACATGCATTTTACATCGTCAGATTTTGAGTATTTACTGTCAAATAATTTACCTGAAATGTTGGTTAGTACTTGTAAACTTCATGTTCCATTTATGTCTACTGATCGATACTCATTAGTAATAGTAAAAATGACAAGTAATATTTTATACATTTTGGCAGTATCTGGATGGTATGTTATTTTCATAAAATATTGTTTTTACTTAAATTTATTTATTTAGTTAATATCATTTTTTTTTTTAGCAATGCAAATTCTAGTTTTGAAAGTATTAGAGCTGTTTTTGTGAATGTACATAATCTTTTAGATATACTAATAAATTCAAGACAATGTTCTATTATGGAACAAACTTTTTCTGAAAATCCAAATAATATGCTAATTGAAGGGTAAGTAAAGCAGTACTTTTATCATATAAATTTTATTTTTAATTAATAAACCATGTTATTTTAAGGATAAACTCACCAGATTCATATCCAGTGCAAAGTTATATTTGTGATTTATTATCGTTTGTTTTACAATGCACATCATTTTCTCCTTTATGTATAAGTTCTCATCAATGGACCGAAACTCTTCTACGCCTAGCTCAATGTTCTAGTACTATGTTTTTAGCAGAACATTTTCGCTGCAAACTTTTAATTTTGAGATTATTACGTCAAATATTGCCCTATTTAAAATCATCCAATAGTGGTCGTAAAAAAGTATGTATTGAAATATATTTATTTTAATTAATGTAGTTTTTAATTTATAGTTTTCATAACATTATAATATCTTCATCTGTTTTCTTTTTCTGCATGATTTTCTATGAAAAAAAGTTATTGAAAATAATGTAGTCTATTTGAGTTTAAATTATAATCATTTTCTCCTTTATCTTTATATTATTTATCCGGTCAGGATTTCTGACTTTTAATTTCAGGAATTAATTATTTGAGTCTGTTAGTAATCATTTAATTAACAGATGTAGGGATTAATGATAAGTATATCCACTGTGCAATTATGTTGTAAAACTTACTATTAGTATCCCAGAGACTTAATAAACTGAGTTTAATTCTTGTGGTCCGAAAATGTATCAAGATTTTTCTCCTGAAGCTACATAAATTAATAAACATTCTATACCTAACCTTCTATAATGAAACATATATTGGGAGATAGCCTTAACTTATATTATTGTGCATAATTATGTCATTTTTAAAAGTAATTTTCTTGGCAAAACTTTTTGCGGATATACAAGAAGTACAGATGATTGTATGATTTGTTGAATCACTGATGTTTTGAATATATTTAACTTTAGATTGTGAAGACACTTTTTGAACAATTGGGTACTAATATGTGGTTAATTCCACAAAAAGTTGAAAATATAACTGCATACTTGAAACAAGAAGACTTAGATAAACAAATGGGTAACATATGTTTAAATGGTAAGAAATTATTTAATTAATTTTAATTCTTACAATTTGGTAAATTTATACGTTTTTTTAGATTCAAATGATAGTATGAGTAATCATAATATTGATATTGGTGAGTTACCATTTTCATTTCACGAAGAAAAGAGTTTCAATTGTATCATTGAAAATAGTCATACAGTTATCCATGCTCATGGTGGAAGAGCTTATGCTCTTGGATCTACTCCTTTTGAAAGTGGTAATTTTAAATATGTTAAAATGTAATTAAAATGTACACTTTTTATTTGGTATTTAATTATACAATACTTTATAATTTACTTTAAATGATTTCTTTGTATTTAAAAAGTGTGCTTTTTTATAAGTAGAAATATTTTTTTGATACTAATAAATGTATTACTATACATCTGTAAAAGCAATTTTTGTGCATATATTTTAAATGTATAGATCATGAGATCATAGATGGAAAAAAAAACATTTTGAATCGCACATTGATATATCATAATATTCACATTTGTGTTTTAAACTATTTTGTTTGTAATTAGACCTACAGGCTAAAATTATTTTATTTTTATTTTAGGTGTTTATCAATGGAAATTTTTTATTTTGAAAGAACATAAAGGCAACGAAGGTTCGTGTATTGGTATATCAAGATATCCCATTAAAGATCAAAATTATAGAACCACTTCTGATATGTGGCTATACAGAGCTTATAAGTATTTATTCAAGTTTCATTTAACTACATTTATTTGTATACTTGTAATTTGTTAGTTGATTTCATTATAATCAATATGTTTCAATTTGTTTGTAGTGGTATTTTATATCATGGTGGTCAGATATCTCTTGTACTTAAAACATTTACTCAAGGTGATTACATTACAGCAATTTTTGATACTGAATCAAGAACTCTTAGTTTTGCTAAAAATAATGATTATCCAGTCGTAGCATTCCAAAACATAGATACAAAAACAAAGCTTTATCCTTGTGTATTATGTTACAGTACTGCCGCTGGACAAAAAGTATAACACAACTTTTATATATTTGTTTAAAAGTATTAATATGAATTCATATATTATTTTAGATTAAAATAAGTGATTATAGAGCCGAGCGAAATAAAAACACTGAACTTTTTGCTGGAGAACCTTATTTAGCACCCATGTTTACATGTATTACTGAAAATTATATTACAATAATACGAATATTGCATAACACTGATCAGTGGTTAATTGAGGTAATTATTTGTTATTAATCACACAAATAATATTTGTATTAACTGATATAATTTATTAAATTTCCAAACTTAGTGACTTTTATGATTACCATCATTATTTGTTTTGATCTTTATTTTATTGGTATGAAAAAATTATTATTTTTTTATATTATTAGATTTGTTATAATAATCCTCTTTCAGACTAAAACCATGTTATAAAGTTAACACGTTGACTGCGCACTGACGCCCATTGGCATCATGAGGATCAATCAGCCACGCGTTTGACGCCATTTGGCGTTCAATATATATTTAAAGTAAATGTTTATTATTCCCTATGCGTGACCAAATGTTACTTTATTATTATTTAGCGTGGATTAAACACATGTTTTAAAATAATAATAAATTAAGTATGACCATATAGGAGCAGTTTCTTTATGTTATTTTTAGAAGGCTGTTGTTTTTCCTTTTATCATACGCACTAGGCAAGAACTGTAAAAAGACGTACGCAATCAACGTGTTAATTTCAAAAATATATTTCAAATTTTATTGTTTTAAAATTATTATCTAATTTATAATAATTTAATAGGTGAATGAGTGTATCTTAGAACAACTTTCATTTTTAAAAGGAGTTTTACCTGAAGTACGTTTCAAAGATAGAATATTAGATATATCTGGATCTATTCAAAAAGAACCAATTTGTGAACATATTGAAGAGGTTGATATAAATGTTTTATGTGAAAAAGTATGGCCTGCATTAGCAGTAATCGGAGGCCTTGATCGTGGTCTAAGAGTAGATGGAAGATGTTATGATTTGGATCAAAAATCATTTGGTACCATAATGGGAACTTTAAAAAAAGGTTTCACTACAGCAAAAGTAATGCGGGAAGACAAAAATGATACTGTCAGGTTGTGCAAACATTTTAATTCATATTTTAAGATATACATAATTATGCCTACTTAATATAAAGTACACATAGCTATCATAAAATATTAAATACTGTACCTTACTATATCCTGAGAATATTTATTGATAAGTGTGTTGTTGATACAGACAATACAGTAATGTATATATTTTTGTTTTATAGTGATGTATTATTTCAATCATTATTACCATGTAATAATATTAAATTTAATCCTACACGATTGGAACATATTCCAGCATTATTATTGTATTCTATTGGGCGATTGAGTGGCATCACAAATGAAGTATACCTATTTTACAAAGTTCAATAATATTTCAGACTAAATAACTAAAATGTAATTTTAGTTGGTGCCTCCAAATAATTCTCAAGTTAATAAAACATCTGATAAATGTCACGAAGAAAATGCTGTTGATTCATTGGATTTGTTCTCTAATCTAATGGTTATGAATATCTTAGATCAATTATCAGAAATAAATACTAACCCATCTTCAAGTAGTACAAAAGATTTAGGAGTAAACACTTCAACCAAGTATGTATTAATTGATTTCTCTAATACTTAATAATAATTAATAATAATTATTTCATTTTATTTTATTAATGCAATTTGCAGGGACTCTTATAATGTTTCTTTAGCTGATGAAACTAAACTATTTAAACTGTGTGCATTACAGACTAATGCATTAAAGAGTCTTGAAGTTATTATGACTAGTTCTATGTGTGTTGATATATTAGTCAATCCTATTTCTTCAAAGTCGAAACAATCAATAGATGCTAATAAAAATGCAATCTGTGATAATAAAAAGAAACGTGATAATATTAAGGAAAATGATGCTATGAATAACATTCTAATGTTTCTTTTCAGGTAAATAGTAAATACTAAATACTATACTGTAAAAAGACTTAGTTTGTCTATTATTATTTTCAAAATGTATAACATATTATAATTCATGTTATAGATGTGCTTTTGAAAAAAGTTTATGTTCAAAGTATTTAGTTATTGAAACAGATATGATTGAATCTGAAAGAATATTAAACATACTTTACAATAATTATCTCAAAGAATGTGCTGAAAATAAATATAAAATACCAGATTTACAAAATCGTTTAAAAACTTTAATAAGTTTTCAAGAAAGTACTAATGTGAAACGAAGAGAATCTGTAAATAACTATAAAAAAAATTACTTATAGAATTTTAAATTTTCCTAATTCTTAATTTTTAAGATTTCTGGGGAGACATCTAGAACTACTGATGACACTCCAAGAAGAATTGGAAGATCTCGGCGTAATATGTTACATCGATCAAACACCATATACATATGTCCCAATAGTACGAATAATACAAGTAATACAAATAATACAAATAATATTGTTCCTAGTGAAAATAGGGAACGAATTCCGTCCATAGCAATTCCTCTTATCGAAATGGGATTTTCTACTAGGCTAGTTCAAAGAGCTATTGCTGCCTTAGGTATTTATTTAAGTTTTCCTGATATTTTTTTAATATTCTTTAGTTTTAAAATTATTGTTATTTTTTTTAGGTAACATTTGGGAAACAATGCCACGTAATGTAGCTATAAATAGTTTAGCAACTTGGATGATAGAACACCCATGCATACAAGAAACTAATTTTGCAGGCTCAGATAGTAATACAGAAACTAGAGTAAGTTAAATCAATAACATATTTTAACTAATATTAACCAAGTATATTTTTAGCTACTGCATCCTCCAGCTGTTAGAATGCCATATTATGGCTCTCGTTCAGAACATCCTCTTGATGATAGTCCTTTAGATTTAGCTCCACGAAGACTGATAGCTCCTAGAAGACGTCTTAGAGAACTATCTACAGACCACACAATCTATAGAACTCCTAACTTACTGGTAGATGATGATATGACTGATGATCCTATGAACAGAGCTATTGCAAGCATGGTTTCAATTGCTTCAGATGTGGAGCAACCTGAATCTCCGTCGGTAATTAAATATATCTAAAAATTATGTTTTAAAAAGGGCAGATGCAAGGGAGGGTATGTGGGCCGGAGTCCTTACCACCATTTGGTACTATTTCAAAAATTCTTTCTTTTTGATGTTTATGGTTTAGCAGTTTTTAAAGGTATGACTTATGAGTATTTAATTTATATTTATTTGTAGGGCCAGATTTAGTTTTGTTTAGTTTTATCTAATTTTATGATATTGCAATAGCGAAACCTTTTTCTATTGCTCTGCAACTGTCATATTTTTATTAAATACTAGCCGACCCGTCACAGCTTCGCCCGTGATTGGTTGTTTATTTTGTTTTCGGACAATGATAAGTATAATTTTGTATTCAAATTTTTTTGTTTAATGTGATCGGCAAGTAATTATAAGAAACGGTTAATGAAAACGTATTGAAATGTTTCTAGCAGTATTAATGGTAAATATATTTTTATAGCAGAACCCATGTATTTCATTACCCGTAAAAAATCGCAAATCTTAAAAAAATTATGATTGCTCAACTAATTTTGGGTGTAATTTACAGCAGCCTGTAGTAAGTGCCACTCAGCCACCCTGGTAGGTAATCCGACTACGTCGGATCGCGGACAAAATGCAACTCTTTCACCAATCACCTTGGTAGGCAATGTTCAATAATTCAAATTTGATGCAAGCTTGTACCTGATTTGCCCAAATAACCAATGGCGACCAATAATAAATAAATACAAATTTGTACTGTTGACTGTAACCAATGGGAACTATTAATAAATAAAAATTAAATTTTCTATATGAACTTCAATGTCCCTGTTTGAGCACCTAATTTAAATTCGAATTTTTTTTGAATAAATATATGGCCTGTAGATAATTTGAATTTGAGATCACTGATATATAACATAAAATATGTAGATACATATTTATTTAAACATCTTATATTGTTAAAAATGTAGTTTGCATTTAAATAAATGTAAGATTACTGTATAATATTATATGTATTTAATATTTATTATTTATTTAGGAAACTCCTCCACGTATAAATACTCCAAATTTAGAAAATATAGAAAATGTAGAGATATACAATCCTTTTCCACCTCGTGTTGATGGCGGGGTTTTGCCTTCAATGAACCGAAACTCAGGATTCAATGTTACAGAGCTTCGAGTACCGACCGAGATAATTGATTCTGAACCAGAAAGTTCACAAATACTTAGATCTAGTAAAGACTTAAATTATGAGATAATATATAAATTATACTTAAATTGTATTTATGTATTGCAGCTGTTAATGCCTCTTGTGTAAATTGCCAAGAAAAAATTGAAAAATTAAAATCTTCTGATTTTGTCAAACTCAAAAAATCTCTAACATCTGATTTTACTCAAGGTATTTTCATTTTGTTATATTTTATAGATTAAATACAAACTTTGAAGGGGAAAAAGGGGGGCTTCGATCCTACAAAACTTAAAATGGAGAGTTTAAGTATTTTGTTACATAAAAATTGAATTAAGGACAAGTAGTTTATGAGTTATAAGTTTAGACAAGCGGAGTAGTGGATAAACATTTTGCAGGGTAACCTCGTACCACTTCACTCTGCCTATCTTAACTTTAAATACTTTAACTTTAATATTAATTGTTTATATAACTCATAAACAACTCGTCCTAAATTTGATTTTTATGAATCAAAATACTTAGAAAAATATTCTGCTGTGGAATATGAAATTAAAACTCTGTTATTTTTTAAAAAAGTAAATAACTTAAAAAATTATAAGGGTTAAAAACTAAAAACTATTTAAAAATATAATTTTTTAATAAAAACGTTTTTTCAACAACTTGAAACTATGTAAAAAATATTTTCAAAAACAATAATACTTTTTGAAATAACGAGTGTTTCATGATAAAAGAATTACCCTGTATAATATTTATATTTATAATTTTATAATTAATGAATTTTTTCATTTTAGTTTCTAAATTAATGGATCATTATAATTATCTTGATAAGCCATTTGATATGGATATGATCTTTGAACAATTGAATTCCTGTAAATTTAAGCCTGAGAGTGTAGAAGATAATAGCATGGACAAACTTGGAATGGAGGTTGTTCCATCCCTCACAAGCATTGAGGGCAGTTCTCAAAAAATATCTCAACATTCTTCTATATTTAAATCTTTGGCCTTAGAGGCGGCATTAATGACATCAGCAGAAGAACGTACAAAAGCTATTAATCGAGTATTTCATACTATGTCACACTTAGTATCTAGAAATATTGTCATGAATATTTTAATGTCACTTATTCACTGGACATTTGAAAGTGAAGATATAGTTGCATGGAAACTAGATAAACTTGGTTTTACAAATGTGCCCAAAATAGTGCAATTTATAAGACTTCTACTTATTATGAATGTTTGGACTGATAGAGAATACAACGAAAATGAAATGTTGCCAAATAAATTAGAAAAAAATGTTCTAGGACTATTATCAAACATAATAATAGCATTAGCTGAACATTATCGACCAGCTTATAATTATGCAATATCCATACCGGTTCAAGTAAGTTTATTTTGTAAATTATATACAATATACATACATTTAAAAGATTTATTTAGCAAAAGACTGGAATGTGGTAGTTTGATGTATATACTTTTACAAAATAAAATATATTATAATATTAAACATAAAACATTGATAAACCATCAAAATCAAAAAAATTATCTTGGAATGAAGGTTGGAGCTATCATATATAATTTCAAAGTCGACTCCATAAATTGTATGTTTATGCCTTTTATAAATGGTCCTCAAACTTTTTTTCATCTATGTAAAATTACTAGTTATGAAATTATTTAATTCGACCATATAAAGGGAACTATATCACATTTTTCTTGTATCTTAAGTATACATAATTTGCCTACATTTTGAATGTCAATAATTTATTAATAAAAAAATGATACACTTGGACGGCATTAAGTTATATAGGTATGTAAAGGGGTCAGTCATGGACAACTTAAATTCAACAAACTCCAACTAAATACATTTTTCTAACTACACACCAAATGTATAACTCTTATCACTAAAATTCCATGATAAATTAATTTTTAAATCTAAATAGACACCAACATTCAATGTGTTACAGTAAGTTATAGTAAGATAAAAATATGTATTAAATCGTTAGTTTATTCAACCAAGCCTAACCTTAATTGATTTAATTAAACAATAATATACCTTATTGAAGTATTTTTTTTTAAATAATAATTAAATTTAAAGAGTTTATTTAGTCAAGTATTAGTATCTAATAAGGTTAGTAATGAGTTTATATAGGGTTTTATTTTTAAATTTGTATTATTTTACAGTGATTCAAGTTAAATTGAAAATTACATTCATGTTTTTTAAGACATTGATTTTTCTAAATACTATGTTTTACAATGTTCACTAATTACTATGTTTCAAACACCTAATGTATCTATTTGTAATGTATATATTAACTCTAGCATTATATTATATTATAATATGTATAAGAATAACAATTTTATTTTATTCTAAGGATATTTTTACCATGGCAAGTGAAGGAAATTTAAAAATGCAACATAATTTAAAAGTTACCAAATTAGTTGTAAATGAATTTGTAAAAAAACTTAATATATTTTCAAAGCATGGTAAGTTACAAATTTATTATTTTTTCATTTACTACAAATAAATATTTTGAATAAAATATAAAAAAATTTCAGATGAAACGGAAGCATTAAGTCCAATTGAAAACGATAATAAACCATCAGTTAAAATGCTTATTAATGCATTATCTGCATGTTTATTGTCTCATGTTGTTAGTAATGATATTAAACATTGGGCGTGTAAGCAATTAGTAAGTTAATTGTATATATTTTTTACTAGTGTTATTTGGTTTATTCTCTGAGATCATTATTTTGTGTGGTAGGGGAAATGATCTACTAAGCAATTAAAAGTTAGGTAGGTTTTAATTGTTTTTTTTTTTTAAAGAATACAATTATTATAAATAGTTTTTGATTAAGTACATTTTTAGACATCATTTTTTAATACATGAACTTCTGTTTACGTATTTTATATATAAGGACTTTAAATTACATTAAACTCTTGATTATTCATGGTCTGCCACCTGAACTATCTACAGTACTATATATAATGTTTATGTTTATTTAAATACTATTTAATATTACATAATATAATATAACAATAGCATTTTTGTTTCAATTTGTATTTGGCAAATTAACCACGGAATTTACTAAACCGTGGTTGCCGTGGAACCCTATTCCGCGGATAATCAAGTGTTTACTATACACAACTTTTGAACTTATAACATTTAGACAGTTGACCCAGTATATATAGTTGATTTATAATGTATAAATAAAGTTTGACCGGATCCCTGGTCTAAATTGATATTGTTTTAAACAATATATTAAGTAAAAAAGATTTGTTATTTAAATATTTCCGTTATAATGTTTGTACTAATTAAGAATAAATTTCTTGGACTGAAGATAAAATTATAAATTATACTATTACCATTGATTATAAATACTATAATGAAATAAATGATTTATTTTAGGTAAATATATTAGTTAATAAATCTTTACATAGAAAACAATTAGTTTTACCAAATGAATCTGATTTTCCGGGTGCATTAAAACGACGTCCAATAGTGAAACTGGAAGGGCACCAGAACCGTATAAATCATGTAATATGGCAACCGAAAGTAAAATCACTTGCATCTTCGTGCGTAATCATTTTTCTTCAGAACATACACATTTATTTCAATATTTAAAATGAGTTTTATTTTAATAGTGGATTTGATGGAACTATGAGGTTATGGAATACTGAATTAAGCTTAGAGACGACACTTATGTTTTTTAAATCCACACAAATCTATGGTAATGATTTAAATGGAGAATTGATATCAAAACTTGCATGGTCACCTTCTGGATTATGTATTGCCGCATCAATGGAAGGAACCCTTAATATTTATACAGTTCAAAGACGTCAGTACTTTTATTTTTTAAAAATTATTTTGTTTATTATATTATTTATGTACAGATGTTCTTCAAGAAGATGAAACTTGCTTATCAACATATACTCAAGATGCTTGGATAACAGCTATAGCATGGTCTGGAATTTCAATAAAAAATTCTTATAGTTTCTATCCTCAGTATTTGTTAGTTGGAGGCGTTGATGGTTCTGTGAATATAGCTATTGTTGATTCACTTAATAAAATCATGTATGAGAAACTTGATAATTTTTGCCGACCTGGAGGTTTGTGCACAAATAATATACCTAATGTTTTATGCTTAGTATTACTAGCAATATATACACAAAATAGATAAACTTGTGCTTGGATATGTTATACAATTTAGGAATCATTGTGTAAACTTTTATACATTTCCGAATGTAATGTTAAAGTTCAAAATATATTGTATACATTTTTCAATAAAAACTTTCTTATACCTATTTATATTTATAGTTCCAGTTTCTCATATAGCATGGCATGATGATTCGGTTCCATTTGCTATAGCATTTTCTTCTGGTGTCATTACAGTGGGTAATATTCAACCAATAACTGAACCTGAAACATTAACAATTTGTGAAGTAAATAAATGAAAATACTAGAAATAAAAAAACTTGTTAATAATATAAAAATATGTTTTAGAGTCCTATATCTACACTGCAATGGTCTAAAATGTTTGACATACTGTCTGTAAGCAATGTAGAAGACACAACCATTAGACTTTGGATTAAAAAACAAAATTGTTGGGAAATATTTCATAAACTGAATCATTCAAATGAGCCTACTTGTGTGGTTTGGTCCCCTGTTGTGGGTAAGGAATATAATAGTCAATATTAAATGATTATTATTATGTTTGTTATATATAATAATATTTTATCTACAATTTGTATTTGTATTTATAGGTAATAAAGGACTGTTACTTTGTGTTGGTACTGCTGTTGGATCCATTAATGTTTGGTTAATACCTACTCCATTTTCTAAATTAAAACCCAGAGTACTATACTCATTCCAAGGACACATGTTTAATTCTGTTACTTCAATGAGTATCCATGATAGTGGCTTAGTATTGGCAACGGGTTGTAGCAAAGGAAGTAGTGGTGTAGTAAATATTTGGTCGCTCTTTGATGGCAGTTTGTTGAACACGCATACTGGATCTGGTGGTGTAGATGATTTATGCTGGATGGAGGACCAACTCGGACTTGCTGTTTGTTTTGCTCGATCAAAGGTAATTAGAATTATTTCTTATTTTTAAGTCTATAATTAATTAACATTATTATTATTAATTTACATGTATGTTTCATATGAATTTAAGGATGTAACGGTCATAAAATTTAGTGCTGATAATCTTACACATAATCGATTCAAATCAAATGCTCGAAGTGCTTTGTATCGTCGTGGACTCCATAATGTTAAATACTTTCGTAAATTTGTTAACTCATTACCTGACTTACTTCAGTTGCAAATGAACCATGAGAAACACAAAGTGCTAATGGGAGATCGCCTTATATATAGTGATTATTTAAAAGGACTCATTGGGATTGCACTGGAAATTTGGCCTGATCAAACATTTAGTTTTACATTTGTACCACCAAATACAAGTCATAGCATTGAATTTTGTATGTTAATTATTATTATTTTAAAATTAAAAGCTAATTGTAATTATTCTTAAAACAGACGAAGAATGGCAATGGCTACAAAGATTAATCACAGTTTTGAATACTGCTAAAGCCTTACTAACAAGAAAGAATTTCCCTGAGACGTTTATAAGCTACTTTTCATCTGGTTTGAATGGTATGATACATTGTATTTATAAATATTTTAAAATCTTATACTTACATTCATATAAATATGTATTTTTATTTTGAAAATTATTTAGAAGAAAGTGATGATCATAATTTATGGTCTGAAGCTATTAGCAACAATAAGTGGACTATAGAAGCTGATCAGCAAATTATTCAATGGTTTAATACAACTCCTCATGATTGGCAACCATATACCAAATGTGATGCATACCTTTGGGGTAATGGTCGAAATGGACAATTGGGTGATACTGGTATATTATGTAATAATTATTACCTAATTAATAACTAAGGGTCTGGATCTTGATGCTCTGAATACAACTTAGAAAATTCACTTAAAAGATTTCTTAGCTTTAAAGTTTTTAAAAGATACTTGTATTTTTAAATCAAAATCAGCAAAATTACAAAATTTGTTATGTTTGATAGAATAGAAGTCTATGGTTACACAAAAAAAATCAATCTATATATTTTCGTTCCTTCAGATTAATGACTCAGTTTCAAAATGTAAATTATAATTATGTCAATAAAATAAAAATAAAAACAAATTGTTAATATATCATAGAAACATATTTTATGTAATTGTCTGATATTATAAAATAGCAAGTCATCAAGATCCAACAAGACCTTGATCCTGATTAGTTGAAAATAATAAAAAAAAATTGTATTTATTTTTATTGTGTTTTGTAGCTGTTGGTCAATGTATTAATATATGGTCACCTATTAAAATTCAGAATTTTAAAATTGCTCAACGTATTGTTTGTGGGCAAAACTGCACTTTTGTTCTGACTAGCCAAGGAACAGTGTTATCATGTGGCGAAGGCAATTATGGTCGTCTAGGTCATGGACATTCCGATAGCCTTCCCAATCTAACCATGATATCAGCTTTACAAGGATTTGTAATAACTCAAGTATCCACATCTATTGGTTCGGATGGACATAGCTTAGCTTTAACAGAGACTGGAGAAGTCTTTTCTTGGGGAGATGGTGATTTTGGAAAACTTGGACATGGTAACAATGAGAGACAGAGAAAGCCAAAACTTATTGAATCTCTATACGATGTAGTAGTTATTCAAGTAGCCTGTGGACATAAACATAGTGCTGTATTATCCCAAGATGGTGAAGTTTATGTTTTTGGAAGTGCTGAACATGGTAAATTAGGTTTAGGCGGACATATAAACAAAAAACGTCCGACAAAAATTGTTCATAAAGGTTTCTTGAATATAAAACACATTGCATGTGGACAAAATCATACTGTTTGTATTGGAGAAAATGTTGTTTGGGCATTTGGGGAAGGTGAAGGTGGTAAATTAGGAATTGGAAGCAAAAAAGATATCTATGTTCCACAAGTAAGCATTTGTCATAACCATGGTACTCCTACATTAGTAAAGAATTATCTTAAATTTAAGTTAAAATTTTTTTCTAGGAAATCATTACACTAAATGGAAAAAATATTAAGAAAGCATACTGTGGAAATGGCTTTACAATGTTCCTTTCAGAAGATGGTGAACTCTATTCATGTGGATCGGATAATTTACAAGATACAACAGATGTTTTATATACTGAAAAATTGAACCCGGAAAAAGTAAATATAACCTATTGTACTAAAGTAATTTTTATTATTCAAATTTATTTTTGCTTTATAGATATTTGAATTCCAAGATCAAATTGTAACTGATGTTGCTACAGGTCCAGATCATGTATTAGTATTGACTGCTCGTGGTGATGTATGGGCTTGGGGTAATAACTGTGAAGGTATTCTTGGATTTGGTCATGATTTACCTGTCCAAAAGCCTATGATTATTCCAATTTTATCCGACAAAAATATCAAACAAGTAAAATAAATATTAATTATAGTGAAGAAGATGTCAGCGCACTATTTGTTTTCTCACTCTGACCCACGCGCAATATACCAAATTTTAAGTTCACAATAATGGTTATAATCATAATAACTTTCAAAATTAGAGTGGCCTAAAATGGCCTCTTATAAAATAAGGTAAAGGTAAGATTATTATCTAAGGTATCCTGTAGGCGTTTTATTACATTTTAATTTTAAAACGAGTTATGAGTATTTTAAAATTGTAAATTGTTTGTAAATCTCAAAATATTCATAACTTGCTTTAAAATTAAAAGATAATAAAATGCCTATGAGATGCCCTAGATAATAATCTAACCTTTAAATTTTATAAGAGGTAGTTTCGCTCTAATTTTAGAATAATTTCATTATTGTGAACTTAAAAATTGCTATGTTGTTCTTGGGTCAAGGAGAGTAAATAAATAGTGTGCTGACATCCTCTTAATAAATAATTATTAATTAATATTTAATATTCTATTTAAGATTGCAACTAGTCGTACTCATTGCGCTGCATGGACAGCAGAACCATTTTCAAGGGACTCTACAAATATTTCCCATAATGATTTACCAACATCAATTCCTTACCAATATGGATATTTACAAGAATATAAAATGGCATCAATTGCTGCTAGAATGAAGTGCTTACAACAGTTTTCAAATATTTTGTATACATGTTGGCAAATGATTCCATTTAATACCACTGTGAGTAATTAAACTTATTGTACTTATCTAGCTCTAATCAAGTTAACTAATTGTTTGATCCACTTTATGTAGGAATTTGATTGGAGTAACATCAAACGTTGGCATTGGTTGGCAGATAAAAGGCTTAAATGTTTATATACAAATAAAATCATAAAATTACCATTAATGAAAGTTATTAGTCGTACAATGAATCAAGCTCAAAATTATGGTCCTCAAATAATTGTCAAACGTTTGAGTAGTAATGGTACTAGTATGTGTATTTTTGAACAAGTTGCCAAACAAATTGTCAACATTAATGCAGAATTACTCAGACTCCCATCTAGAGCTTGGAAGGTAGTAACATTTAAAGCTACTTTTTTTTTACTAATAAACTTCTAATATTTCATCATAAACTGAAGAAATATTTCATTTTTGTTTTATAAGTAATAAATAATAATTAATATGATATAATTTATATCTATCATAAAATATTATAAATATTGTGGTAAATTGTTATAAATCTTGTATAATAATATTCATTATTTATTATATAAATCTTATAAGATTATGCTGATTATTAAGGCTTTGAAGTTGTAGGAGGTGCATATTTTTCTATATGCTTTCTGTTTATAGCAGACCTAGGTAGAAATTAATTTTATACAATAACAAGTTCAAAAATAGAAAATTTTAAATGCATATTTTTTATCAAATTTAGATTCGGCAGGCAAAAGGAGCCACTATATACTTATGTAACTTTAACTGGCCATCAAGTCTGGCGAAGGGAGGTCCCTTGAGTTTGGCAACCAGAGCCGGTCGTTGTAGGGAGCAACTTCTTGTCAATTATTTATTTGATAGGAAAGTGAATCTAGTTGGCACATTGTGGGGTCAAAAGTAAAATTAAAATGACCGTAAATACATGACATTTTGATTGAATGTTTATATTAGCATTTTCTATACACGATAAAATTTTCCAAATATTTTGACTTATTTTGAGATGTTTATGAACATTGTCAATTTCCATTTTTTTTAGTTCTTTTTTCTATAAATATCAATACAATTTTATCTGTTGAGTAAAAAAGCTTGAAAATTTAATAGAAGGCAACAATCAAAGGCAGATGAAAAAAATTAAAAATCCTTAGTCACAGTTTTAATTTATAAGCATTTAAAGTTCAAATTTTGACAAAATACAGAAAAATCACGAAAATTAGCAAATTATATTGAGTTGAGAATTCATAAAAATTTTTCTTTTTTAATTTAAGATTTGAAAATGCAATATAAGATTACTCATAAGTTTGTTTACCTTTATCAAAAAAAAAAATGTCTACAAGAAACTTAAATTAAATTTTTATGTGCGTCTGAAATTTATATTTTTACAACATTTGATATTTACTTGATTTCTCATGTAACTTATTTTATTGTAATTAAAAAACGAATGACTGTAGATACTTGAATATTTTACTGAACGTTTATATTATCATTTTCTATACACGATAAAATTTATAAAATATTTTGACTTTTTGAGCTGTTTACGGACATTGTCAGTTTTAAATTTTTTTAGTTTTTTTTTCTATGAATATCAATAAAATTTTATTTGTTGGGTAAAAAAGCGTGAAAATATAATATAAGGCTCGTAGGTTATTGTTTCAAAGGTAGATGAAAAAAATTAAAAATACAGGCACAATTTTTTTTAATAAGCATTTAAAGTTCAAATTTTGACAAAATTTATCAAATTATGATTTATTAATTATTTTGTAATTAAAAATGTATAAAATGTTTAACTTTTATGGCTAAGGATTGAAAATTTAAAACAAGGCTCCGCGTAAATAGGTTATATATAAATTACTTTATTCACAATAATATCATCAAATATACTTGGTAATATCATAGGCTGACTGACCGTTTTCGCTCAGAATCGTTTTTCCTATGCAATGATATTATATCATTGAATTCAAATTTAATACCATCCATTACAGTGACCCACTTGTAACCTACTGCACAGCAGAGCGACATCCACTTACCCACCTTTCTTTCTATGAATGTCAACAAAATTTTATTTGTTGGTTAAAAAAGCTTGAAAATTTAATAAAAGGCTTCTGGTTATTGTTTCAAAAGTAGATGAAAAAAATTAAAAATCCATAGTCGCAATTTTTTTTTATAAGCATTAAAGATCACATATTGATATAATACGTAAAAATGACGAAAATTTGCAAATTATTTTGAGTTAGAAATTTATAAAAGTGTTTTTTAAATCTAAAATTTGAAAATGTAATACAAGATTCCTAATAAGTTTGTCTACCTTTATCAAAAAAAAAAATGTCTACAAGAAAATAAAATAAAATTTTTTTGAGCGTTAGAAATTCATATTTTTACAACGTTCAACCGATTTCTCATGTAACGATTTTCTTATTTTGTTGTAATTAAAAAACTAATGACTGTAGATACTTGAAAATTTCACTGAACGTTTATGTTAGCATTTTCTATCTATACACGATAAAATTTATAAAATAATTTGACTCTTTTTGAGCTGTTTACAGATATTGTCAGTTTACAATTTTTTTAGTTTTTTTTTCTATAAATATCAATAAAATTTTATCTGTTGAATAAAAAAGATTGAAAATTTAATAGAAGGCTCCTAGGTTATTGTTTCAAAGGCAGATGAAAAAAATTAAAAATCATTAGTCACAGTTTTTATTTATAAGTATTTAAAGTTCAAATTTTGACAAAATACGGAAAAATCATGAAAATTTGCAAATTATATTGATTTGAGAATTCATAAAAATTTTTCTTTTTAAATCTAAGATTTGTAAATGTAATATAAGATTACTCATAAGTTTGTCTACCTTTATCAAAAAATAAAATGTCTACAAGAAACTTAAATTAAATTTTTATGAGCGTCTGAAATTTATATTTTTACAACATTTGATATTCACTCGATTTCTCATTTAACAATTTTTTTATTTTATTGTAATTAAAAAACTCTTTTTGAGCTGTTTACGTATATTGTCAGTTTACAATTTTTTAGTTTTTTTTCTATAAATCTCAATAAAATTGTATTTTTTGAATAAAAAAGCCTGAACATATTTTAATGCAAGGCTCCTAATATATTGTTACAATAGAAGTTGAAAAATATTAAAAATACATATGCACAATTTTTTTTTATAAGCATTTAAAGTTCAAATTTTGACAACATTTATTAAATTTATGATTTATTAATTATTTTGTAATTAAAAATGTATAAAATGTTTAACTTTTATAGCTAAGGATTGAAAATTTAAAACAAGGCTCCACGTAAATAGGTTATATATAAATTACTTTATTCACAATGATATCATCAAATATACTTGGTAATATCATAGGCTGACTGACCGTTTTCGCTCAGAATCGTTTTTCTTATACAATGATATAATATCATTGAATTCAAATTTAACACCATCCATTACAGTGACCCACTTGTCACCTACTGTACAGCAGAGCGACATCTACTTACCCACCTTTTTAAGTTTGGCAATACTATTATGGTATTGAACAATCAAAATTTTTAATTTTAATATATTATTTTATATAATTTGGTGGTTGATAGTTATTAATTTATTAGTTATTACAAATTAATATAATCTCTGAATAAACTATAGGTGAAATTAGTGGGTGAAGGAGCAGATGATGCAGGAGGTGTATTTGATGATACTATTGCCCAGATGATGGAAGAACTTCAAACACTGACTGTAAAATTACTTATTTTGACACCAAATGGCAGAAATGAAACAGGTTATAATCAAGATCGATTTATATTTAATTCAAAAATGAACCATTTTAAACAGCTACAACAATTTCAATTCCTTGGTATGTGATTTTTATTTATTAATTTAATTTATGTTTATTTATTTTACATAATTTTATTTATCAGGAATGCTTTTTGGCGTTGCTATTAGAACTAAGAAACCCTTAGCTCTTCCTTTATCACCATTGATTTGGAAAATGATTATTGGAGAATCATTAAATATATCAGATTTAGAAGAAAATGATACTTACTATGCACAAAATTTGACAAGTATACAAAATATACATCAAACTGGAGTTACTGAAGAGAATTTTGAAGAGGTGAAAATAGTAGTTGCATATTTGACTTCTACAATAATTAATTATTTTTGATTTTTTCAGGCAATACCTTTTTTAAATATGACTGGTACTGATTGGATGGATAACACTGTGCCATTAATTCCAAATGGTCATTATGTATCAGTTACATATTCCAATAGATTAACATTTTGTGAATTAGCACTGAAACAAAGGTTTCATGAAATGGACGAACAAATATTAGCAGTGCGAAGAGGTCTTTCTGCATTAGTACCTCTGCCATTACTTACGTTTCAAACTGCCGAACATTTAGAACGTATGATATGTGGACTACCCAATATATCTATACCAATTTTGAAAACTATTGTTAGGTAATTTTACATATTTTTTATAAATCTATTACAGTATAATGGTAAAAAAGTCTAGGTTTTCTAAAAAAAATAAAATTTCATAGATAGTAAAAATGTTTAGTAGTACGGTTATTGGTTATCGCATAATAAATATTTTATTTAGCTATAATTAAATTATTGTTAATAATAGCTAATAATTATAAAATGATGATCTCTGTGACTTAATATTTTTAGCTATAGCATTTAAAACTTCTTCTAGTTGTATTGTTTTTCCAAAATAATTTAAAAATCTAATCTAATTTTTATTGATTGCTTACCAGTTTATTTTATGTTAATTTTGCGTTGTCTGCAGCTATTTCATACCTTATTTTAGTTATAAGTTTCTAATTAGTTGTCCAACCATATATGAAATTCTTTAATACCAACTTTCATATACATTGTTTGTTTTATTACTATCTGAGACAGCTTAGTGAATATCAGAGCTATTTGTGAAATGTTTTTGCGGGGCTTAATTGCGAGGGTTAGATATTTGGGGCCTTAGAGATGATCCAATTTTTTAGCCTATCGCTAGATCTGAATCATTAGATTGATGAACTATGGATCTAATAATTTATTTTTGCAACAGGCCGTGGGGAGCCTTATCACCTTTAAGCCGTCCCTGATAACCGTAGACGATTTTCCCCTTCTTGATTTCTTAAAATTTGTTTTGTTGAATTTTTATGTGATAATTTATTTATTTTTAAATTCATATGGACTCATGCCTAAGTACCTCTGTTGGCTGATTTATAACAGTTTTGGTAACATTTGTTGATGTTTTTGCTTCTTTTTTTATATAAAATATTATTTTTTCGAAAAAAATCAAGTGTGAGCTTTTGATACCTATAGGGGTTGAAATAAGCTTACAACCTTCTCCACAATATACTCTATAATTATAAAAAAAAAACTGCATGACTATCGGATAAGTGGTTCCTGAGATCATTGGCATCAAAGATTCTTATTTATAGATTAAAATTTCCATTTTTTAATAAATGAAAAGCCTTAACCTTTCAAAAGAATCTATAATCTAATACTATAATTTATAACATAAAAATAACTATGTACTATATACTTCACTCTTTAACATCTGTCACACTGTGTGCACTACTATATAGGAATTTGTTAAGTAGAATTTATCATTTGTTTTATATGATTTCCACACAAAATGCACTTATTAAACTGATTATTTAAGATTTATTTAAAATGTTCAGAATTTTAAGTTTTATAGCCTTCTCCTTCCACCCAACAAGACTTTTTCCTTTCCACATTATAGAACATAATTTTTTTTTACAGGTATAGAGAAATGGATGAAAACTCTCAAGTTGTCCAATGGTTATGGGACATTTTAAATAGTTTTTTGGATTCTGAAAAAGTGTTATTTTTACGATTTGTTTGTGGAAGATCACGTCTTCCATCTAATTTATCAGATTTTTCTCAACATTTCCAGGTAAATTTTTTGAATATATCTAATTTATAAGATCATATTATGTAGATTATGTAGATAACCTTTAAAATTTGTTCAAAATACTTTTACCAATCATAGGACAACAACCCATTAATATTTTTGTGAATCTTGTTATTAAAATATACCTTCTTCCCAGTGGCGGCTCGTGGGTTTTTAATGAAGTAGTGCACATCCAAAAAAAATATAACCAATATAATATATATATATTATAAATTGTATTAAATAATTGTTTTCAAATTTTAGTTATTTACCAATTACTTTTTCTTTTGCTTATACCTATTTTTACAAGTATAATAATAATAAATACATAATAATAATAATAATAATACATTTTCAAGTAAAAATACTATGACAAAGTAGATACGATATGATCGACTAACTAATATGATCAGTTGATAATCGGAATATAATAAATGAATGAACTATAACATAATAATACTGATGCCGACGCGCAACGATATCAAAAATAGTTCGCTGAAAACAATTTAATTGGTTATGTGCACACCAATTCCATTACAACGCGGGCTGCGTGTATCGACTTGCTTTAATTTTTACACTGTACAAATGTGCACAACTGCACTACTATAATAATACACGCCGATACCGTTCCGTCGCGGACAGCCAGGC
This sequence comes from Metopolophium dirhodum, assembly GCF_019925205.1. Lineage (NCBI taxonomy): Eukaryota > Metazoa > Arthropoda > Insecta > Hemiptera > Aphididae > Metopolophium > Metopolophium dirhodum. The sequence continues at coordinate 11,728,854 of NC_083566.1, forward strand.
GGCCGTTTAGCAGTCGAAATAACCCAATCAATATATTAAATATAATATTATAATATTATTATTTCCATAATATTCTGAATTTATATTTTTATATTTCCCCTCAAGCCATAAGTACTACTGCTGGGTAGTTCCTTAAAACGATGTTAACTCACGTTAAAATCACATAAACACCGCATATATGCCTATTGTAAAAAACCTTACAGATTGTATATTTTCTAAATAAATGTTAAAAAAAAAAAAAATATTTTTATATTTTGAAAATAATCCTTATTACATTACAGGTACTTAGTTGTGTTATTATGATGTATGTTTTAAATTTTTCTTGAGTTTGAGTAGGTAGTGCACGTGCACATACACACGAGCCGCCACTGAACCTTCCACTGTATATATATATATATATATATATATATATATATTTGTAGATATATAAGTTTAAGCTTGAGACAATAAGTGTGAGTTTCAGAATAAAAGTGTAATAATTTAGTTTTGTTATAAATTAATTAATCCTTAATCCTAGGTATGACTATATGAATTTATTTATCAATACGCTATTGCTGTTTATCTAGATATTATTTTCCATTCAAAATATTGAATTATTAGTATTGTTATATACTTGAGTAAAATTAATATAAAACTATTTATTAGCAAGATCAATATAAGGTGGTGTCGGTAATAAAAACAGAAGTGAATTTTATAATGTATAAATATTTAATTTAAGTTAATAGTTTAGATATTAAATTATGTATAAAAGTAGTGTATGATATGTTTCCATTATTAATATTATTATAAGTGATAACTAGTATATAATTTCACTGAACCAATGATATGCATTCATAAATAATAAATATAATTGTAATAAATATTTTAAATTATTAGATCATAAAAGTTGAAGACAAAAAAGATGGTTTACCCACAGCTCAGACATGCTTCTTTCAACTGCGATTAACTGATTACAGTAGCCGTGCTGTTTTTGAAGAAAAGCTCAAGTATGCTATTAACAACTGCCGGACAATAGATATGGATAATTATATGTTATTTAGGAATGCAGATGTTGACTCTGACGATGATTTAGATATGATGATTGAAACCTATTAGATAAACTGTGTTAAAACATTTTAACTATTGTATAACCTTAGAAATGTAATCCTTATAAATATATTATGTTTTCTTTTGAATATTTTATTCTTTTGAATGAAATAAAAATATGTTTGGGGGTTTCTACACATTAGATATAAAAAGAAAAATATTTATGTTCGTAAATTAGTGTATTATGTTTGTGTAACTTCTATAATAAAAGTTTACTATTGTATAAAATGCTAAAAAACCAAGTGAAATATTTTAAAATAATTGTATTAATATATCGACTAATTAAAATACTTTAAACTAACAAAAAGATATTATGCATTCCAATATTGTGTGTGTACTTAATCATTTAAATTGCAGTGTTTCGTTCTTGGCCTGCTCAAATATTATGCTGATTATTATTAAAAAAAACGAATAAGTACAGCATATTGTTACATTACAGTATGCTATGAACTGTGTAATATTGTTACACTAAAATAATTATCTGTATATGGTATTCCTTTATTTTGTTTCAATCATGGTTTAAGATATGTTAAAAAAAAGTATACAATATACAGGTCTAACAGGAAGACCTGACACGAAAAAGAAAAAATATATACTAGTTAAAAGTATAAAATTATATGGATAATAAATAATTTAAGATTTTTCTTATGTCTGAAAATTCCCAAAAAGTATAATTTGAAAAAAGTTATTGTTTCAAATTAATATTTACTCCAAAAAAATATTAATATTTAGATCTATTTCATATAAATTTTCTTCAATATTCATAAATAATGAAATAATGAAAATTTTTCTCTTCTGCATTTTTTTATTATATTCATGAACATTATAGTTGTACAATTTTCGTTTAAGTACCAGCGACGTCATCATGGCATACACTGAAACTGAAGTTAAGAATATACGTAGACTTCTAAATAATATAATATATAATAACCGTGACTTAAACGTGAAGTAAATAGTGAAAACTAATATAGTGAATAATATTCAATATAATATGGATGTGATAATTATTTTGAATTTATCTATATTTATCTACATTTAAAATGTTATCACTGGAATTGATAAAAATTTTGGTATCGTTGGTATTGTATTTTGGTATAAAACCCACGAAACGATCATGATCGTGATAATTAATGTGATCACACGATCATAAAAACTATTTTTTTTTTATAGATACAAGTATACAACACAACACGGTGTAAGCACAGAATATATTTCATATATTCTGTGGTGTAAGTGTGAACCCCCCTTAATCGTAATTATGTTCTATGGTCTTGTCACAGCTGATATGTACAATAATTGTTTATTGTATAATTTAGCCACAGAATAGATTTAATCTATTCTGTGATTTAGCTGTATAATATTATTGTTCTGTGTATATAGATATACAGATTCTGTGAGTGTTGTTGAAAATGTTGTTATCAGTTTATCACGGATTAAGATAAAATGTAAATAGATAAAATTATAATATTAATTTCATGATTCTTAAACCAAAATTTAAATGAACAGAGCAAAGATTGAAAGATTTCGGTTCGTCAGACTCAGATCAGCATCAGTTAGTCCATCGAAATTTCACCTAACTGAACCATTTAGTGATTACAAAATTCTGAGTAAGTACTTTGTAATGAATAAAATAAAATGTTTAATAATATGATTCATGGTTATTGACTTTATATTATAATATGGTTGCAGAGGAATTGAGGCATTAATGATGTTCCTTGATACATTGTCCCGGTTTCTTCCTGCGAGGAGTAATTACTTGATTCTTTCTCGATGTAAGCATGTACAAGCGGCTCGTTATAAACGATCTATCAAGGGTAATAAACCATTAACATATGAGATGGCTGGGCCACCACACACTATTGCTCACATCAAGGGTTGGAATTCATGGAACACGTGTATGATAAAATATTAATACTTACGTCTAAAAATTTTGGTTAACAATGTTGTTAAGCATTAGGGTAAATTAAATTTTGCTTTTTATAGGTAACATGTTAGATGGTTTAAGACCGGCTGAAACTGCAATAGATGACGAGTTCATTCGTCGTTTCATGACAGGCACTTGGCATGATTTAATTGCTAGTGAAATAATCATAAAAAGACAACACAACATAATAAGAATAGCTGCCATAACGGTACAGAAAATTAGTGTGACCAAAGTATATTTCTTAATTGGTTATACGGAAGAACTTTTAAGCTATTGGCTGCAATGTCCGATCAAGTTAGAATTACAGACTGTTGAAGACCGAACTGCAGTGGTGTTCAAATACATTTAGCCATTTGGAAATTAATTATTGTTGTCTATTAGAATTTTGTATGAAAGTAAAGTATTACATTAAAAGTTTGTATCATAATGCATTTTTATTTACTTCCTTTCCTTTAATTATTTATTATAAAATTGTATGATGAAACAATTATTATTTTCATATAATTTTGTCATTATTTTTGTTTAAAAATGTGTAAGTAAAAATGCTATTTTATATATTTATAGTTATTAGTATACAGTTTTTAGGAAGCTAATTATTATCACTAAACGAGTGTTGGAAAGTAATGAGTCATGAGTGCGTTTCTATTTTCATTATTTAGGGTAAAACATTTTAGATTCTGAGCGAAGCAATGAATGTATTGATTTTACAATGATGTGTGTTTTTTTTAATTTTTTTAATTTTTTTTTTATTTTTGTGTCTGTCATCACCTTTTAGGACCGTAAAAGTGCTTGGATTTTCTTCAACAGTAACTTTTCTGATTGGAAAGTGAATCTAGTTAGTACTTTGGGGGGTCAAAAGTAAAAAGGTGGATAAGTGGATGTCGCTCTGCTGTACAGTAGGTTACAAGTGGGTCACTGTAATGGATGGTGTTAAATTTGAATTCAATGATATAATATCATTGTATAAGAAAAACGATTCTGAGCGAAATCGATCAGTCAGCCTATGATATCACCAAGTAAATTTGACGATATTATTGTGAATAAAGTAATTTATATATAACCTATTTACGTGGAGCCTTGTTTTAAATTTTCAATCCTTAGCCATAAAAGTTAAACATTTTGTACATTTTTAACTACAAAATAATTAATAAATTATAAATTTGATAAATGTTGTCAAAATTTGAACTTTAAATGCTTATTAAAAAAAATCGTGCCTATGTATTTTTAATATTTTTCAACTGTTATTAGAACGATATATCAGGAGCCTTATATTAAATTTTCACGCTTTTTTATCCAACAAATAAAATTTTATTGATATTTATAGAAAAAAAAACTAAAAAAATTGAAAACTGACAATGTCCGTAAACAGCTTAAAAAGAGTCAAAATATTTTCAAAATTGTGTGGTGTATAGAAAATGCTAATATAAACATTCAGTGAAATTTTCAAGTATCTACAGTCTTTCGTTTTTGAATTACAATAAAATAAGAAAATTGTTACATGAGAAATCGAGTGAATATCAAATGTTGTAAAAATATAAATTTCAGACGCTCATGACTGTAGCTTAAGAAGTTAAGAATGATCTAGCCCCCATATTGTGATAAAACTTTGGCCATGCACTTCCCTAAACGAAATAGTTTATTCAAAATTAAAGACATATACTTACAATTACATATTAATTGACTTACCGTGGAGTGTAAAAAACAAAAACTTATGTAAAGAATAGTGTAAGTACTAATTATTTTAGTAAAACTTAACGAATGTAAGGTAACTATTGCATTTGTTTTGAAAATAATAATCAGTAGAATATTTTATAAATAATAATAAAAAGATTCTAGCACAAATGCATAATGTTTCAAATCATAAGTGTTAACTAGGCGTAGGTACAGTTAATCAAAGCTGTGCAAGTTAACCAATTTTTTTAACTAGTTAAAGTTAAGTTATCCTAAAATAAAAAATAACTAAGCTAAGTTAAAGTTAGTTTTAAAAAGTTACTGAATTTGAGTAAACAAGGTAAGTTACACATTTTCTTGAAAATAATAACTAAGTTAATTTAAAAGTTAAGTTACTTTTTTTTAAATACCTTTAACTTACTTATAAACGTTTTTTTTATCTCATCGTAGGAAAATAACTAGTTTTGGTATAAATTAAAACAAATTAATATCAAATGCACATTGCACAGACTATATTATTTTATAAATTATACAACTGTTTTAGATTATTGTTATAGTTGTACCTTACATACAGATCAAAATTATATATTTTCAGTATAATTTAAATAATAGTATTTATTTATTAAAAACAATTAAATAGTAGTTGAATCTTGAAATATGATTTTTTTCCACTTGTTTCCATAAAAATACAATAGAAATATAGAATAGAATATAGTATAATATAGTACCTATTTAATCATATTCTACTCAAAAAATATAAATTAATCTACTGCTGCTAGTTCTGCTATAAAGCAAACTTGTGAAATTAATAATTATTTTCAGTTTTAAATGTTGTCTAATCTAAATGTTTCTTTTTTGAATTTGAAGGAAAATGTTTAAAACATTGATATAAAAAACAAAATATTTACAGTTCACATTAAAATATAAAATATTAAAATGTTACTTCAAAAATATTTTTACAGTCCTAATGTCAACAGTTTATTAAAAGTAGCAATCAAACTATTAGAACTAATAGAAGTGTTCAAAATGACAAAATGACTTAATTAATCCTGGCGGTTCTCACAAATATCAATACAAATAATATTCAGTTCATAAATCATAATAAGACAATTTTTGTAAATAACTTTATATAAATAACTTTAATTTTAACAAAATAACTAAGTTAAGTTACAATTATTTATAAAAAGAAATAACTTAGTTACTAACTAAGTTATTTTATACATTCTATTTTTTTTAACTAGTTAAGTTAAAAGTTATCAAAAAAGTAACTATTAACTTAACTTTTAACTTTTTAACTAGTTACTGCCCAGCTTTGCAGTTAATTGTACAAATCACTTACTGGGTACAGTTTTTGAGGTTCGGCATTGATCGAACATGATTTTAATTGATTAGATTATTTATCCATGACACATAGGATACATCAAATTCAAAATATTGTAATATTACCTGCTGTAATGTCATATCTGGATGAAGAAACTTCCTCTGGGTCCGAGATAGTCAATTTTTTTAAATCACACTTTTCAAACGTATATAAGCCAAATACATTAAATAGTTATAATATTTCCAATATCAGTAAATTAGATAACTCTTTATTCTGTGTTAACTCTATAAATATTTCAATAATGGATGTTTTTAATGAATTTTGGTGTACTAACCAAAATCAATCACTTGGTCCTAATGGTATCTCTGCAAAATTTTTAAAGGAATCGTCATTTATATTAACACCTATTAAACTTACTTATTTAACAAATCTCTAACGACTAGTATCTTTCCTGACAAATGGAAATTTTCATTTATTACACCAATTTTTAAAAAAAGGTAATAAATCATTAGTTATTAATTATCGACCTATCTCTAAAATTTCAATCTTACCAAAAATATTTTCTAAATTAGTAAATAATAAAATTTTTCCATTATGTGAAAACATTCTTTCAAATGAACAACATGGTTTTCGCCCAGGGCGTTCAACAATAACTAATCTTAGTATATTTAAATAATTAATTCTGGAATCTTTCAATAACAAATCTCAATTTGACGTTATTTATACGGACTTTGAAAAAGCCTTCGATAGAGTTAATAATTCTCTTCTAATAACAAAACTTAAAGCTTAAGGTTTTTATGACCCACTTCTTTCATGGATTCATTCCTTCTTAACCAATCGCACTCAAGCCGTAAAATATGAAAATTATATTTCAGATCGAATTAATATTTTATCCGGCGTTCCTCAGGGTGATCACTTATCACCCTTACTATTCTCGATATTCATAAACGACATTAATACAATTTTAAAACATTCAAGTTGTCTTTTACTTGCGGATGACATAAAAATATATAAGCATATTAAATGCACTAATGATGCATTAGAACTACAATGTGACCTAAACAGCCTTTATCAATGGTGTATTGAAAATGATATGTCTTTGAATATTGATAAATGTGCTATAGTCTCATTTTCTTTAAAAAAGAATACTTTACTTTTTGATTACACATTAAATAATTCAATCTTAACACGTAATTATGTAATTAAAGATTTAGGTGTTTTTTTCGATACAAAACTTTCATTCAATTTTCATGTTAATTATATAAGAAACAAATCCTACAAGAAACTTGGCTTAGTAAAACGTATGTGTAAAGATTTTTACGATGAATCAGCCCTAAAAATCTTGTACTTTACGCTAGTTCGTTCTAACTTTGACTATGTCTCTATAATTTGGCGTACTAATAATATTATCCAAAACCATAGTCTATCTACTGTACAGAATAACTTTTTAAGATACCTATCATATAAATATCATTATATAAGAACTCCTCATTCTGTATATGAAACCGTTTGTAATCTCTTTAAAATAATGCCCCTAAATAAAAGATTTATTATCTTAAACTGTAAATTTTTATATAAATTATTACATAATATTATAGATTGTCCCGAAATAATCGAACGTTTAAATTTTAGAGTAAACCAATCTAATTCCAGAAATAATTCCACTTTTTATCTTTCCTCTTTCTCTTCAAACTATATGCTATATACCCCTGCAAATATACTTATGTCAGCAGCTAATTCAACTAAAGACTTAGATTTATTTAACACTACCTTATTTAATTTGTCTAATATTTGATCTAATCATCTCTTATCCTCTTCTATTTCTCTGCTTTCTATATCATATTTTCCCCCTTTTTATTTCTTCTACCTACATTTATAACCACTATACTCTCAATATAATTATTTATTCATATTATGCTGCTTTTATATAATATCTTTAAGTTTAAATCGTTATTTAATATTTAAGATGTGTATACATATACTTTTTTTTTCTTTTTTTTTTTGTTCTTTTCTCTATTTTGTTCTGTTTTATGTTATTTGTATTCACATTACTTTTAAGTTGTAACCCATATTATGTGCACTTAACACAAACTGTCACTACAATATTTTTGTAATTGGAATTTATTTCCGTAAATAAATTATTATTATTATTATTATAACAAGTTTTGTGATGCGATGAGATTATGCTTTTACATTGATAAATTCTATTACCAGAGGTTTTCAAACTGTGCATCGCGGTACCCAGGGGCGTCGCGAGAGTTGGCGAAGGCCACGTCAAAGCACCGGAAACAAAAATTAATGTAGGTCATGTATAATATTAATATAAGTATTATTTATAGATTTATAACCATTCAAGTGATTATGGAAACGATAACGAAACACATCACGCGACCGTTTGAAGTTTTATTTTTTGTACTATAGTCGCAGTTATCGTCACTCATATGGGCCATGATCCATATTGGCCATATTGTATCCATATTGTTTCAATTTTATCATAATAATTTGGGAGCCGTCAAAGTATTGTGAACACACAAAGGAACCGCGGGATGAAAAAAGTTTGTATACCGTTTCCTCGATACAATTAATTAACCCATGACAGTGGTGTACTTGATTTGCCTATCCATATCGCCGGGTGATTAAAATTGAGACGATAATAGTAACAATAATATTGCATTATTGAAACACATTAACATTGGCGTTAATAATATTTTATTATTCAGTAATAAAACTCAAAATAGTTATTGTATAAATTAGTGAAACGTATAAGTATTGGCTTTGATTTTATGGGATATAGCATACACTGATGTTATGTTCAAAAAAATTTTGTAACTGGTTTATTTCACTTAAGAATTGGACGTATTTTAAAACAATCAACAAATTAATATTCTTTTAATTCATTAGACATAAATCTCATAATTTCTATCAGTTCCTATAATGTATAAAACTGATGACTAGGGTTCTGATTTCAATGCATTTGAATTTTTTTTTTGGAATGTCTTACACGATTCTTTCCAAGTTACAAATAAGTACAAGTACTCCGCGCCGTGTTCTAACCACAACATTTTTTGACATTTTTTAAATTTTTAGGATAAAGTTGACCTATTTCTCGTATTATGACTAAAAAACTTGACTTTATTGAGATATAAGTACTACATAGTACTACGTAATATAAATTATTTTCATTTCGTACTTAACACCAGGTAATCCGGTTTTAAATTAGACAAGGCTAAAATTTATCTTTATGTCACACAATCCAATTAGCTGATTTTAATGCGTACAAGTATACAACGCTAAACAAATTTTATCGGAGTATTTTCTTATCGAGTGATAATATTATATCATTTTTTTATATTTATAATTAAAAACGTAGGTACCTATACAATTTTATATAATAATTGGAATTTATTTAATAAATAATGCATTTTTTGAAAAGGTATTTTTCGGTATTGTAAAGGAAATGATATCCGAACCCTACTGATGACGAGTCAGTTTGGATAGCAATGCTGTAAAATGGTGATACAAGCGTTCTGTAGACTGTAGTGCAGGTACAGCAAGCAGACATACTGTATGTTATACGCAGAGGCGTAGCCAGGAATTTTGTATGGAGGTGGGGCTATAGGGTTTTTGTAAAATCATTTTTTTAATATGATTATAATAATATAGGCTAAAATAAATACGGTCAATGGGAGGGGGGGTATAGTCCACTTATCAACCCTCCCTGGCTATGCCACTGTGTACACGTAGTGTGTACACACTACGGAGTATCAACTCGTTTGGCGTATGACAATATAATATAATTGCGTTCACGCAATCTTGTAGTATTATTGGTAGTTTGAACACACGTATCTTTGAATTTTACTATGACCCCTAAATTGAGAAATTAAAATAAAAAACATCGTTTTAGAGCAAAAACATTTATCATTGTTTTATAATTTTATTAAAATATGCATTATATAAGACATTTTGTTAACATTTTATCGACGATTTATTTTAACAATTGTTATACAAATTACAAAGAAATGCAGTAGTTTATAATGATACACACCTGAATTGAAGAATTGTAACGTATAAGCATTACATTCTACAAAACTTATTAATTACCTACACACATGTCACATACATAATATTATCGTAAATCACGAACGGAGACGGAAATACCGCGTAAACTAACACGTTTGATGATCGACGATCACATTTGTCCTGTATTTGTCACACGTATTATTAATTATTATGCATTACATATTTTAATTACCATATTATTATTATACTGGGCAAATTGCCGAGCACGACACGATTTTTTCATCTTCAATAATGCAGTTATCCAAAATCTGATGTTTGGAATTTTTAAATACCTATATTTAAAGAACATTTATTACCAAATCCTTGATATTCTTTGAACTACTTAAGGAGTGTCCCGTGGAAGTATAAAATATTGTTTTTTAAATGACCCCTCTCTTTTATACAGTACATTTTTTAACAGATAATTTTTCTGAAAGTGTTGACGTACCAAAATCAAAATTTGAATGAGAAATTTTTGAGTTATTTAACTTTGTGTGCCTACTAAGGATTATAAGATTGGAAGATATGACGGTTGAAAATTGTAGTAACATAAATTAATCTGTCAATATTTATAACTTATAAAATTGGGCCAAGTATATAAATACTAGATCTGACATTTCATCTATTTTATATATTTTTAAAACCATTTATAAGGACAAAAAACTCATATGAATTTTGAATTAGGTACATCAAATTAACAAAAAAAAATAATTCACTAAATAATTTTTCAGTCATCATGGTGGTTCTGTCATTTGAAAAAACAGAAGTTTGTAACGCTACAGAACACTCCTTAAGTAGTAAAAAAAAATCTCAACATTTTGAAAATACTACGGTCTTTATTAAATATGCTTAAAAATTCCAAAAATCAAAGTTTGAATAAATTTATTATTAAATGAAAAAATGGGGCTGAGCATTTTTGGTGAATTGCCCTGTATAGTAGTCAAATAAATATAATATAATTTTGTAGGTATTACATTATCAAGGACAAAGGTACATAGTACTTAATAAATATATTATTTTATAATCAAGTATACAGATTATTACAAGATATCATAATATGTAGATAGTCCGGTATAATTGTATTTGGTAGGTATTTTATGATGATATTTTAAATGAATAGCCGCTTTAGCTAAATTATCAATTCTATTAGTATCTGGACGCGAATATCGGAACGCCAATCTTCAATGATATTATTATCGCACAATATTATGGAATCGGTTTGGAATTTTATTTTATTTTCTATAGATTGTGAATCACTTTATAGAAGGACATTCGTTTAGAGCGTGTAAGGTTGCAAAACGTCTATAATATAAAATATTAATAGGTATAGGTATAATAATCATAGGCACAACTATGGTTAAAACTCTGGGGGGCTAAAGCCCACCTAACAAAACTATTTATTTAAAATAACACTACATAGGGGGCTTAAATCTAAATCAATAAGGGATATTTTTTTGGGCGGAGGGCTAAATCGTAGTCAGCGGGTGGGGCTGAGCCCCTCTAGCTACAATAGTTGTGTCACTGTATATAATAATATTCTAAGACCACGGACAAAAACAAAATAGGTACCGATTTCGACGGAAATAACGAACACCTAACGATTTTATAACGTCCGAGTTAATCACTTAGGTAACTTTATATAGTAGTCACTCAATTAATATGTATACCGCGTTTATCCCGTAGTTTTAATCGGCGTAGGTTGCCCCGTCTAAATAAATATTATACAGGCTGATCCGAATCTAAACTTTATACGCGACTAATGAACCGGAAAAAACTGACGTAATATATAATATTGTTCGAACGACTCAAACGTTCAAACGATTATTTGCGAGACGGCTTTCCGGATATGGCCAAACCACTGCGGTGTGGGTGTGCATTATTTTGTACATTTTATTTATTATTTGTATTTATTACATGTAATCGAATAATAACTGAGCACGTTATTTATGTGTTTGCGGCGTATAGGTAGGTACACGCGTTTTGTCATCGTAATATCATAGGCACCGGCAACGGAGTATTATCTTATTGTTGAACCCGAGGCCGCCGCATAATATAATAATCGCAGATTTGGTATTTGCAACCGGAGACCGCCAATTTCATTGTAGGTATATATATATAATTTCTTAAAAGGGAAAACACGTCGAGCACGATGGATATACGAGAAAAGAACGACCGTTTAAGTTTCGATTTCGTACAGTTGATCGGTACATATATTATTATAATATATAGTGGTCAATGACATTATCTTTAATATAGAGATATATCATATTATGTATGATACAATATATAGGTACATATTAAAAACGTGTATTTTAGTGATAAACATTTTTCGTATACTGAAATCTAATATTTGTTTAACTATTCGCGTTTGTAAATCGTGTTAAACCGTAATATAAATACGCACGAGAATTACCAGGAATTACTTAATAGCTCAATGAGATTGGGGGATGGGGGTAGTAAGGCCTACAAAATTCGATGTGAAGTCGAGTATCGTATATTATATATATTAGGTAATGATTTTATTTAGAATGGTTGAATTAAAAAGACCATTTTACTGATATCTATCAAAAATAAAAATAAATCAAGAACGGGATGAGCTTTATTGAATTCCCTGGCCATAATATATGACGCCAAAGTGCGCACAATAAATAATTATTTTATATTATATTGCAGATGGTGACGTGGTACGGATACATATTATACGGTATTATAGTGGCTTAGTCGGACGAACGGCGGCGCATTTATAAAATTACTTATTTAATATTATTATTCAATTGTATACAGTGTTATACAAAACAATGTAGGTACTATTATTTTATGGATAAAGTGAATCGGGTGATCGGACTATGAACACATTGTTATAAATATCTTGCATTTTACAATAAACAATCGAATCGACGACAAATTACTCGCGTATTAGTTCAAATAATAATTAGCTTACGGATGGCATCGCATAATTTTTCCAGTCTCCGTGAAATTTTACAATATGTGCATACACGATATACATTTATAAGTCATCAAGGTATATTAAGATGATTATTAATAATAATAATAATAATAAAAAAAAAAATCAACATTTTTGTACACAATTATATAGTAATGAAAACGAATCGTTTTCGCTATAATCGCTTTATAACAAACAAATGTAAACGTATTAAATGTTTTTACATCTACAGAACTTCAATATATTTGTCTTAGAAAACTCTTATTATTAAACGTGACTAAATATTATGAGCATACCTATAGGCTATAAGTCATATTATACATCGCTGCAGCAACGAGTATAACGTATTTATCATTCTGCAGAATTAATAAAATATAGGTATAATATTATAAATTAATGGTTATACAATAAACACCTTGACGACGGTTCCATTTTTTAAATTGTACGAGTATTGTACTATAGTACCTACCTTCGAAACGTCTCTCTTGTTTGTTTTTCGAGAGTAAGTAAAAACAAAGGAGAGAGAAAATGTGAGTGTGTGTTCAGTTAGAGAGAGAGAGAGAGTTATATTTAATATTGAGATAGAGAAAAGAAAAAATTCCAACGCGTTTACACTTTGCATGATCAATATACCTTATCAAAGACCAATATAGATGATCGGAACAATTTTCCAGGAAAAATCAGACATAATAGAATAGGTTAAATTTTTACTAATGCCATAATAGTTTTTTTTTTATAAATTATTATAAACGATCATTAATGCGGTAGATAGCATATCGAATTGCAAACGAATAAATATATTATAATATAATATAATATAGGCTCAATGCGAAATTGAGCAAAACCGATTTATATAAATGTACCTACCTATATCACAAGAGCGTTTGCGTTATTTTCTAGAAATCACAAGAAAAAAAAATCATAAATAATAGTAAAATAGTACCTATACAGTATAATACATGGCTATATTATATTATAATATTATAATTAATTACTAATAAATAATAATAAAAAATCACACTGTCCCTTCTCGCTCCCCTCCTCATAGATATCGCCGTGCAGTATATAATGTTTTTATGTATGTGTGTATGTGTGTATTTATGTATGTATGTATATATGTATGTATGTATGTATGTATGGTATGTATGTACGTATATATATATATGTATATATGTATGTATGTATGTATATGTTTGTATGTATGTATGCGTATGTATGACGTATAATATGTATGTGTGTGTGTTCTTTTCTCGCATATCAATTTCGTATTAATTTATCATATCGGATTACTTAATAATGTATATTATATATATATAATTAAACACAGCCATTGTTCCGGAATCTCGCCTATATAATTTGTCCAATGTGGCAAGAGTATATATATCATATACATAAACACCCCGAGTACGCCTGAGCCTGCACCCTTAACACCATTATTATCCTAGAATAATACAATATATTATATATTATAATATACCTATGTATAAAACAATGCGTCTAAAATAATATAATATGTACCTATATATAGAAGTACAGTGTCAAATGAATAAATAATATTAACGATGAAAAAAAAAGATTTTGAAAAAAATTACACAGACGTGACTATATAATCATAATAATAATAATAATAATAATAATAATATTACATATACTCGGTTACAGCTACAATAATGATAATAATGTTTCTAACACGCTAATCGGATGAATAAAAGTAACATGAAAACGCTTAACGAACAACAAACAACATTTAAAATGACTAAATTTATTTATTATTCTATTTTTATTATATATGTATAAAAAAGCTTAAGTATATATATTTTTTAAATTTATTTATGTTTGGAAATTTTTAAAAATTGTTTATTACATTTTCTTTTTATATATAATATATTTTTTCCTTTCATCGAATTGTACAGAATACACGTTTATACGTCGTTAAAATAATAGTTAAAAAAAAAAAAACAACGGAGGTACTGAAAACATACAAACTTAATAAAAATTTTAAAAAAGAAATAATAATAAGTTATTAAGGTTAAGTATAAATAAAAATATATAAAGAGGTGAGTTAATTAACAAAAAAAATTGGCTATTTTGTACTTTTGTTACAAGTATTTGTGAAATATCGTACTGTTTCATATATATCATTACATTATATAAACATGAGGTAGAGCTGTAAAAAAAGCTTAATAATTAAACATTTTACGAAAAAATTGTACTATTACAGTTACGAGTTTTGACTATTACAATTAATATATTTATTTATATTTATCAATTAATTATGTATACGCGGTGTGTTTTGAGATTTGTGAGTTATGCGTTTTAATACTGTTTTTGAGCAATATTTATCTTCTTAGCACAATATTGTACAATATATAATATTATATCCTATGCTGATATATGTCATGTTATCTCTGGCTCTGGTTCGGCCACCCAAATCTCAGTCTATTTATTATCCGTATCATATTATCAGAAATGCACATCATTGACAATAATAGTAAAATAGTAATAATTATTATAAGTTATAACATCATAATATTTCATATTATACTATATCGGATAATACAACACATTCTAACACGCTACAATACCTTTATAATAATACATTCATACAAATATGTATGTATTATTATACTTAATACATCATAATATTACTTATATATGTAGTATTACATATTTATTCTCTATTAAAATTCACAAACTTACACCTACACAATACCATTATTATCACCCGTTTCCTCGTCTCTGCTTATAATTAATGATAACACCTATATATCAGGTCATAACCCGCACTCACGACGTAACAATATGGGTAACAAATTGCTATATATGTTATCACAATCGCAGTCAAGTATATTAATACTTTATTATCTTTTATTATAATATTACCTATTTTTGTTTTTTTTTTTTTTTAATGGTTCGACGTTTTAAATACATATCACTTCCCTAACCGTTTCTATCACAGATACAATCACATGACATTTCCTTGACAATTTCTCAAGATAAATATATGCTTATTACGAGAGACAAAAAAAAATACAAATACATAAAAGCCCTATTGAATAAATCCTAATCTAAATAATATGTTTCCGTTTAAATAAAAATGTCGAATTGTCGAGTTCTATAGCACATCAATCCGGGACGTGCGACGACAAGAATGCGAAACACTCGACTCCGTGACGCCCCCCAATAACTATCGCAATGTAATTTCACATTTATCACATACAAGTTTATAGAAAAAAAAACATTATAATAAAATAAAAATAAAATAAAAATTATCACATCAAAAATCGCGAACGAATATAACCGACCGTGAATATGCGAGTAAACGTATTTATAGATATACATACAAAGTAACAAAAATTAAAACAATATAAATATGTCAAACATTTTAAAGAGAAAAGCACGACGATTTACGAAATAAAAAACAAACCGTACGTCTGATCACATAAACAAAAACAATTTTGATTTTTTTCAAAGGAAATATAAACGTTAATTTATATGACTAGAGAATAATAATTATACTTATATAATTTAGAGTTCTTTTTTGTTGTTGCTATCTTTCGTGTGTACAATTGAGTTGGATTCGATATACGTAGTGTATATAATATATATATATATATATTTTGTATTATTATTATAATAATACGTTTTAATAAAATGTTATTATAATATTTATAGGCCGTTGTCGTTCTTCGACGTTCGATTTCTCCTCCATACGACGACAATGGTTCAAAAGGGATGGTAAAAATATAATCGCGAACATTACATATCGGCTATACGTTATCGGTCGATTTCAATCGTTTCGAATTAAAAAAAATCTATCATAATATAAGTCACCAAACATATTTATTATTATGGCGGTGGTAGGTATAAAATTACGTTAAAAAAATTGAGCTTTTCTCTGAGCGGCGCTCAGAAACCGAATCGACCGACGTCGACGACACAATAACTGTCAGACGTATAACATTACATCGTTATAGATAGAAAATAATAGTAAAAAAAATTAAAATTATAAACAGACCACCGGAAATGAACAACGTGAAAATTAAAATAAAATAAAAAGACGTATCTGCCAAGAGGAAACCCGTTTTGAACCATAGCGCTGGGGCACGCGTCGTATTTTCTAGATCCATTAATTAGTGTAATAATAATAATAATAATAATTTTAATAATAATAATAATAATAATTATATTAATTATATTAATAATAATAATAACGACAACAACGACGACAACAACAACACATCTATTACAATACACGACGATGGTATTTGCTATAGCCTATAATGTTATAACAGTTGGCGTTCAACGTTGATGGTTGTTGTGTATGTGCGTGGTCAGATGTTTGGACAGGTAGTCGGCCCTAGCGAAACACTTGCCACACATCTCGCAGTGGTACGGCCGCTCGCCGGTGTGGATGCGCAGGTGTCGGGTCAGATCGCTCTTGCCGCCGAACGCACGGCCGCAGAACAGGCACGCGAACGGCCGTTCACCCGTGTGCTTGCGCACGTGCAGCTTTAGGTTTTCTTTTGACCGAACGCACTTGCCGCAGAATGGGCAAGCGAACGATTTGGCGTCTCGGTTGTTGTTGTTGTTGTTGTTGTTAATGCCACTACCATTGTTGTTGTTGTTGTTGTTGGTAGTGGCCGCCGTCGTCACTGCTGCGGTCGCGGACGCCGCGGTGACAGCGGCCACTGGTGTGGACCTGGTTACCGCGGCGACGGCGGCTGTGCGTTGAGCGTTCGATCGGAGCATATTGAATAGCGACGATGGTGAAGTGGCGGCCGCGTCACCGGCCGCTTTTTGCTGTCCGGCCGCCGCCGGTTTTGCCGACGTCACCGCGGACACCACTTCGTTCGTGCTGGTCACCTGGCTGTCGGGCGCCGACGACTTGGCGGCGGTTGGTGTCGCCGGTACATCTCGGCTGTCGTCGCTGTGGGCCGCTGTCACCGCCGCTGGCACATCCCGCTGTAACCTCTCCAGCGCGTGGTTGAGACGGTGCTTTTTGAACGACTTGAGGTACCTGCGAAAAACACACACAACATATACGCACACTTACGACACTCATAACTCTAATGTGGGTACGCATTAAAATATCAAATGTATTGTTCTAATAATGTATTAGGATTGTTTTTAATTTTCCTCGTAAATTGAATAATATTGTATCTATATCGATTATATCTCTTTTAGCATTTTAAGACATTTTGGCTTCTGAAATTGATAAAATATCACTATATAAACCCGTTTAACCAATAACATAATTTTTTTGCCCAATGAAAATGCCCTATATGAACGTATATAGTAGTAACTATATGGTGAAATGGTGAATATTCGAAGTATTATCACTTGTAAAATTATGAGAGCCGATCGATCAATTCTTAAAATAAAACGGCTATATTCTTGTGGTTGACAAACCATTAGAAAAATGTCAAGGCACAACACCGTAATAAGAGTAAAAACTATAAATGTCATGTTAGTTTCTACCTATTGCAATATGGTGCCCTCGTCGAGACTTCAAAAGAAGATTGAACGGTTAAAAATGGATTTTATTCCGATCACTATGGCTGTGATCAATAACAAATGACTGGACATGGGCCATCTGATACTCAATACCAACACCAATATCGTTGTAAATCTATTCAATGTAGTGGTCAATCTGCGTTCATGATTACCGTAAACCGATAGAATTACATTAGAAAGTAAAATCTGCACTCTGATTTTAGTAGGTACTAAGTACTTACATCGTAATGATCGTTATATTTAGACACAATTCCACCCCTAACAGATTTTGTATTGTTTACATTCTAATAGTGATTTAATAAAGTAGTGATATTGTAAATCAAGGTTATAAAAAATATTTAAACAAAATAATATTATATAATTACTAGTTTAATATACCCACATATAAGTATGAGGTAGAAATAAAATTATCTTGACTAAATAACGTTACTAAAACTTATTTCAATTCCTAAATAACATTTAAATTAAAAATGATATTAAACAGTAAAGTATTTGATATTTTATGTCTCAATAGAATGTAATCTCTTGCACACATTAAAAAGTATCACAATAATTTATGTATTAAAAATACAGTAGGTAGTTATAGTTATATTTTATGCAACGATTATATTATAAAACATGATGTGTAGGAATGTTTATAAACAAATGAAAACAAAAACTGAAATCATAAAATTAATTTATCATGATATTTATGGATATTATTATACCGTTGTAACGAATATTTTTTTTTTGTTTCTGCAGGCTGGATTTATAGTTTTATTAAGAACAAACGTTCTTAAAAATAAATATTGTAGAGCACTGTCCTGAACAGCCATCGCAGCAGTGTGTATAGGCAAGTAACGAAAAAAAATAATAGGGCGACGAGGCGTAATAATATATTGGCTGGTGAATCTCAAAAGAATTAATCCGGCGCTGCGGATAACATACTTCTGTAAGATAAAACGAAATGACTAAATAAATATTATAATCCAAATAGTAATAATAATAATAATAATAATAAAGTACCTAATAAACCGTACAATACCTATACGCGGGAGAGCTAACGGGAAGAAATACATCCAATGGGATTCACCGATAACTATATTTTTGCGGTACCCAAACAAATTATTATTATATATAATTATAATTTATAATACAACCGGACCGGTTTACGCCGTGGAAAATCGGTCGTCGCGAAACAGGTTGTTGTAGATCCGAGGGCCGTGCAAAAACTGGTTCACTCAAACGGTGCCACACTTTTGCGCGCGAAATTCCGGTCCGACTAACCCCTGCCACGTGCACGGGAATAGAAAAAACACATAAAATCTTCAACGGCAACTCACCTGAACTGCATGCCGCATATGTCGCACGTGAACAGCTTGTCGGCCGGCAAGCGGGCCCTGTGGTTTTGTTCGCGGTGCTTGAGATATGCTGAACGGTAACGGTAACTCTGGCCACACTGGTCGCACTGGAACGGTTTCTCGTCACCGCCGTCGCCGCCGTGGCCGCGCACTGGCTGCCCGGTGTGCTGCAGGGCTGTGTGCTGTTCTAGGAGCCACGTGGACGGGAAACCAGCCAGGCAAATGGCGCACCGGATCAGGCACCGGCTGGCTACCTCGTCGCTGGAACTCACACATGGCCCGATCAGTCCTTGTTGTTGGAGCACCGAATACAGTGACACGGACGTTTCTGTACACAAAAATCATGCACATACACACATAAATGCGACGTTGTTAAGCGTTGCCGAAACGAACGATTGCGGCAAGATTTATTTAACTCTCGTAAAAACATTTTCCAACTCTTGTGGTTTTTGAAAGAAAAAAAAAACGTTTTTTGCATATATTGTGGTTTTATGGTATCTTAGTATCTATTTGGCTATGTATAATAGCTATAGGTACCTACTTGACTATTTGTTTTACAAAAAATCTCTAATTTTTACCATTTTCATTAAAAAGTGTTTAACGATAACCAACGACCAACATCATAACCGGAAGCAAAATACTTTTCTATAAATGTACTTTGGATATTGAATTTTTAATTTTAATTTTTTTTTAAAGAACATTTGAAGTTGAGTGATACATTTTTAAATGACCGGAGTTGTAGAGCTCTATGACTAAAATTCCGTGTATGTAGATGCAGTCTCTGAGCAGATACTATATCATGTAAAAGCATATCTACATTCACGTTTTATATAGTATGTATATGAAATGGTTAGATTTTGAAAAACTAAGTTAAACTACGTTAAAATAATATAATAAATCTGTAAGCATTTCAATTAAATAGTTATTTAATTTAATGACTGTTATAATCTTTACTTTAATTAAAATTAAATTTAAAATAATTGTTTAATATGCCTTCTTCGCCCTCTAACGTCTGACTCCTGAGAACAATCCCTCATAATAAGAAGAGTGATGTAAAAAGAAGGTAGGTTTACTCTACCAGTTTTAATTTTACTTCTTTGAAAATGGAAATTCTTATAAATAATGGATTATTGACTCAATGTTTTATTTTACTATTGACTTTTATGAAGTGACATTTTCCAAAACAAAATACATACTGCCAGAATATGAAATTAAAAATATGTGTCACCGTAAAAAATATTTAAAAATGTCTATAATAAAAATTGTAATATGCATTTTTTTTATTATTAATGTTTTTATTTTATGAACATTAAACTATTAAAGTGTTAAACTAAGTTCGGTTCAATGTTTCAGTTTTCAGATATGACTGTTCATCTTTGCTTTGTCTAATAATTAATAATAACTAAATATTAAATAATTAATACTTCACGCTATTCCGCACCAATTTATTTTAACACCCTCCACAAGTTGCGTAACAAGTGTCGAGACAGTGATTTTTTTTGTTATACATATTCGTTGAGACTGTGTTCGTTAGTAGGGTGATTATATTGTTATAACTCAAAACACTCACAGCGAATGTATTGTCGTCAAGCGTCTGCTATTGTTTGTCTGATTTTTTTCGCTTATACGCCAGTTATGTAATAATTTTCATGGTTTGCTAGTTAAGAAATCAAGAAGAGTATAAGTGAAAGATAAAATCGTTTTTAAAGATTGTCCGCGCGAATACACCCACGTATAATAGATATATAATATATATATACTTATGTCATCGAAACTCCAAATGTTACATAACGATATTATATTTTATTTACTGTAGAATTTAATTATCTGCCTTTGCAACGTGGAGCTATATAACGTGTGTGTGGTACTAGCTACCTACTAGTCAGTAATTTTGTATTATTAGGTAGGCAGGTACGTGTTATATATATTTCGGTACAAAATCAAATTATACATCGAACATTCGAACTGATAATAACATTATATAATATTATCTATTTATCTGTATCTGTATGTCTGTATGATAGTATGGTATGCAATCGATGAAATACCGCGTCGATAGCTTACAAATGCCTTGTGCATTGGTGGGAATGGATTTTATCGATTTTTTTTTATATACATTTAAAAAGTCGAAACGCGTTCGTATAACTTATATATTAAAGATACTGAACACTAGAGAGGAGTTTGAATATTTGTCAAAGTCTATCTGATCAGACTGCATGGTTACATAAATATATGTATAGATACATAGCCACAAAGATATACGTAGGTTTACGTATAAAAGATGAGCTACTATATTTCCGACTCAATTCGTTCGACGACAGACGCGCGTCTCTGAATGATACGCAAATTTATCTGGAAACACTCGTTTCAAATACGCGCCAAAGTGCCGTACGCGAATATTTAACGTGGGCACGCCTATCTTTACCTATAACTGTTAATTGAAATTTGAAATTTGAATAGATGTACAATTTAAGCTGTCTAGTCGGTCTAGATTATATTGAATATACCTATTGCATGTTAGAAGTTTCACTACACTGCAGACTTATTAGTATATCGTGTATTTTTAGTTTTTATTATTTACTATTTAAAATGTGACCTCAAAGACGAATATAATATATTAAAATATAGTAGATAAGTATAGAATTTTAATGGATTTAAAACAACAACCATCATAATAGTAAAATGTTAAAAATTAAATTACGCGTGTTATAACTTATTAGTTATTATACCGTATTGTGATGTATTATACTAGATATTATTATGCATATATTAATACCTATATAATTATTATATTATGTCTTAATGTATTTATGTATAATGGTGACATAGGTACTATATAAAAATAAAATAATACGACAGTGGTCAGCGATTAAACTCGACGACCGTTTAGGTTTAGAGTATTTCCCTGTGTAGGGTATTATTATTTTATTATTTTTTTTTTACCTGTATTGTAAACGGGCGGCAGAGTCGAGAACCGACTGAAAGCGGAAAATCCTTGTTGTAGAACGGAAACTTGCGACCTGTATGCGGCCAACGTGTTGAACACCCCTTCCACCAAGCAAACTTCCTATTTCACACATAATACACACACATATCAATCAATGTTAACGTAAAACGACCCGCGTATAATGGACGCAATATTGGCTAAATATTCGAAAACCATATAATTATAATATATAGTGGCCGCATTTCATTACACTCATATTATATTATGTGTAAGATGTACCTATATAATCAGATGCGTTATTGCAAGTTTACAGTAGTAGTATGATACTATACTATTGATGAGTAAAAAATACACAGCGTGTAGTACCCATGTAAGATGTATAGACGTATAATGTATACTTAATATTCAATGTATGTTATAATAAATATATTATAAATAATATAAAATATTTAAATGTAAGTGTGTCCGTGTGTTGAGTAAGGATGGGGATAAAAATGAATACTCGGTTATTTTTCGTACATTAGCAATTTTTTTTATATGTATATTGCACTGACAGAAAAAAAAACTATAATAAAATACACAAAAAGCTAATCTTATAATGTTTTTAGCACCTAATAATAAAAATAATCGATGTTCTCACTTGTCTCGTTATCACATTTACTAAAAATTATTTCTTATACGCTACTCGGGGCTCACATAATCGCATCACCGTCGCACGTTATTGAAAAATAAATTTTCATTACATAATACAAATACTGCCTAATTTTATGCATAAACGTTTTACACTGGGTCACCACGTTAATAATTGGGTAACATTATAAGAAACATTATGGTTGTGCTGAAAGATAAAAAAAAAAATAATAGTGTGCACAAGTGCTTCTGAAAATGATAAATGATTTTGGTGACAAATATAAATGCTTAAACGTATTAAAAGATTTTTTCAAAAATTAAAAACTTAACCGATTTAACAACAAAAAGACACTTAATAAACGCGGAAGATTTTTAAAGACTCTCTTACGTGTTTGTAAACTTCGTAATTTTTTAAATATTACATGTCTTTAGATTTTACCCGCAACATATAATACTATAATAATTATATATTATGCTATTGTAAAGTTAAATTGCTGACTTGAGTCACGCATTATAGCTAAAAAGTATATACGAGTTGAGCATTACATGACTTGGTTATCGTTATCGAATGTTTTCCCTTTACGTAGGAATTCTGAGCTTATATTATTATGTTAAGATACTAAAACTTTATAAAATTTAGTGATAAGAATTAGAGCGCTGTTTGATTAGGAGCGCGTAATGACGAAGATTACAAAGCATCAAGAGGACGTCTTTCAAATCCCCTGTTTACATATTTTATAACAAATCTTTTAAATACCATACAATATGTAGCCTATCACAGTCGGAACACCTTAATCCTAACCCACGGTAATCGCAGACGACCATGGCCTAACCTAAAATTAAGCCCATATGGCCATATATTTATCTTTAAAAATACCACTGCTCAGTTCGAGTTCAGGTCATATGTTACGTTCATTTTGGTCCATCAACAAACTGAATAGAATTAAATCATGAAACATAAATGTTTGAGATAATTTCCTCACATAGTGACATTTGTATTTTGTACCATAACAATAAATTGAGACTTGCCATTAAAATTGTATAATTTTTTTAGTAACTTCACTGATAACTAAATATGACATTAAATTATATGAGACGGATTTGATACATCCTTATTGACAAGTTTATCATTAATTTTAAAGAAAAATATTTCAATCATATAAAATCATAGTTAGTTGGTATTGTTATGTACAAATAACTGTAATGTAATCAAACACTAAACATAAACCTAATTCCTAATCATTTTAATTATTATGGTGTAGATACCTATTTTATATTATTAATTTTTATTAATATCATTATTCAAAAACATAAAACTATTATTTTATACTATACTTTTTGAATAAATGAATACATTCCACGACTAAGTACAGTACAAATAATATCTTTAAAAAGAATTAATCTTATTCAATAATATAATACAATATATTATTCTAATCACCTATCGAAAAAATATCACATTCTTGTTCCTTCAAATCTCGCTATTTTAATTCTGGTATAGAATTCAACATTACGTACATTTTTTATATCTACTTTATAATTGTAATTATATATAATAATAATTTTATGAAAATGAGAAAATTTGATCACACGTGTTATATAGATTTTAACAAACAAATAATAAATAAAAAGCTTAAATTACTTATATTATATTTTGCAATTGAGTGCCAATAATTAACAATAAACGGTGACATGACTGGTAAAACGTACATAATATATTATAATATAATATAGTAAATGTTTTTCGAAAAAATAAAGTTTTGATCCTTACACAAACTCATATGAGCACACGTGTCTTCTGGAAAATATGTAAACATTTATGAGGATAATATTTGCAATGCGTTTAAATTAAGAATATTATGATGAGTTTATAACGACGAACTGGATTTTATAATATTCTGAGCATCATATTTTAAAAGTTTAAAATGCGGACGAACAAATTATTAAAATAAATTCGACGAAAAAAAATTTAAAGAATTGAACATTAAACCGAGAGTTAAATCAAAATATTATCTATATTTATTAAATATGTATAGTTAAATACTCGATAGTACCTAATTAAAAAAACCAAATAAGAGTAAAGTTTTTTGGTTGGTTAACTAAAAAATAAAATAATTTAAACAACAACAATGTTTTTAACGCCATATTGTATCATCATTAGTGGAACTAACTAATAATATTATTATAAAACAGATTCGAAGTTGTAATGTCAGTCAGTACTTTTGAAAATATATTAATAAGCTGCACTGGTCCATGTTAACGCCTACTTCTGTTATTAAAATTAGATATTGTTTAATTATTTATATAAATATATAAATTCTATTATATACTTGCATATCACAGAAAATTAAATCTACTGACTTATGAATAGGCGATAGAGCGTTATAATAATGATGAGCGAAATTAAGTATGTTAAAAAATGTACTCTGGATTTTTGAACCCTTAACCAATTATACACACCGTTAATTGTTACTAATGTTAGAAGTACTCAAGAGGTTTATCTGAATGTAAAGTTTTCAAAAGTAATTAGCTTGAACGTAAAAAAAGGAGGTTTTTTTTTAGAGAGTATTAAAATAATTACAATTTACGGATGAATAAAATGTTGTCCTCGTGTCGGGAGAATAATAAATGATGTGTCCAACTCTTTTAAACTTCTCTAACTCTGTGTGAAAAGAGAACATCTGGTTTGTGTTTGAAAACGTTTCAATACAAATCAAATGTATTTTAAAAACGGTGATTATTATTTGTTATTGTTAATTTTTTTAATTGAGAATTTTACAACGATCTGGTATTGCTCATGGCATTGAAGGAGGATGGGATGTACAAGCTATGTACCATAATATACGCACAGATTCAGTCGTCGGTTCGGAATCTAACAGCAACGTCGACGGGCTGTTTAATTTTTTTGCCAAACGTAGTAAAGATAAGAATATCCAAAGCATAAATTAGTCTAATGTACTAAAAAGATCATGCGTATTTGTCGTACTTTATGTTTGAAAATGTCGATAGTAAATCGAATCCAGTGCCAACGGCCGGGGAGGAAAATTCACCAATACGCACTCTAAATTTCGACGGATGCCGGAACAAAAATTCATAGATAATTGTTATTATAAGCTTTTTATTCATCCATATAATATGCGGCCGATTTCAGTAAAAGTGCAGTGCCCTATTATAGGTGTGAAGGCATTCGAGCCAATAATTTCACTGCGTATTATATTTATATATCCCATCGGTTTTTAACCGTGCGCATATCATATTACTATTATAGTTTTTATCACCTATATCCTCTCGACGATTTGTTGACCGAGGCCAATTTTGCTGCCTCATGTACCGTCGACAAAACGCAAGCCGACAAGGGCACCGCTATATAATATGAGGCATGCATGAAAGACGGCGCGGCGCGTGCAGGTATTGATTCTAACCTAAAATATTTGAACAGTTTTCGCGTACGATCCTAACCTTCGGTGATGGGGTGAGTGGGGCAAATTATTTGGGAGGGGGGAGGTGAAGCCGTTAAACGTTCCAACGATCGTTTTTGTTTTTCGTCACGCAACAAAGCGTGTAAAAAAACACAAACGACGAAATGTGTCGCGCGTATATGACATAAATACATACGTAGGTATACATAGGAAGTAGGAACCATTGTAGACGAGGCCGAAAGCACGTCCACCAAAGTCATTTCAAGATTTAATTCAGACGGTATTTTTTAAATTTGGGTGGTTTTTTTTTCACGTTCAAAATAATTACCTACGAAAACCATAAATCGTGGTGGTGGTGTGTGTTTTCAGTTTATCAGATATAGCGAATAATGCAATGTAATAATAAGTTAATAACTATATAATAATAATAATAATTATAATATATGACGGATATTACAATGTAACAAAATATATAATAGTATATTATCGTATATGACTGAGCGCGTAGAGAACGGTCCCGGCGCGACCCTATTTCTACTACACTCTATAAGGAAACAATCGTCGTCATGGTGGCGTGGGTGGAGGCGGAGGTGGGGCGGGTGGCGACCCGCTGCCGTGCCTGTGGTGATGATGATGCTGGATGACGGTCAAGTCAAATGGTCTGACGGCGGCGGACGCGATCGT
This sequence comes from Metopolophium dirhodum, assembly GCF_019925205.1. NCBI lineage: Eukaryota > Metazoa > Arthropoda > Insecta > Hemiptera > Aphididae > Metopolophium > Metopolophium dirhodum. Next base: position 11,756,396 of record NC_083566.1, read on the forward strand.
CGCAACCGCCTGCGCCATTCCGCCTCCGAAATTCCCCAACCCACCACCTACTAACATCCCGCCTCCCCCACCTCCTCCTCCGGGTTCCTCTTCGGGACTGGGTGACGACACGAACCGGTGGCGTCCCGTGAACTTCGGATAGTGCGTCTTCTCGTGCGCTTTAAGTATTGTCGACCGGCTGAACGTCTTGCCGCATAGCGCGCATCGGAAGGGCCGTTCACCGGTATGCACGCGACAGTGATCCTTCATGTGGTGCCGAAGCTTGAACGCTTTGCCGCAGAACTCGCACTTGAACGGCCGGTCACCGGTGTGCGCGGGTAGGTGGCCGACTAGTGTGGCCACGTCCGGGAACGTTTTGCCGCAAAACTTGCAAAGCGTACCGCCCACGCCGTCGTCCATCGCGGCCGCGGCCGCAATGCCGCACGCCTGCTGCAGTGACGCGGTGGATGACGACGACGCGGACAATAGCGACAGCGACAGCGCCGCCGACGACGACAGCGGGGGTGGTACAGACAAGCCACCGCCTCCGGGATCCGTAAACGATGTGCCGCCGGGCTGGTTGTCCAGGCTGTGCGATAGTATGTGCCGCGTCAGTTTGCTCTGGTGCGGGAACGTTAGGTTGCAGTACAAGCACGTATAAAACCGCGGAGGTATCGCGGCCAAAGCGACGACAGCTTCCGTCGTTGGCGTCATCGTCGTCGTCGTTGCCGTCGTTGGCGTCGTTGTCGTCGTCCTGCTATCGCGCTCCTGTAACCGAAACGAAAAAAACAAAAAAAAAAATAACTCTCATCAACTTCTTTTCGCTGGTAAATTTCGTTTAGTATAATTGTTTACGTAAGGGTGTATGGAAAAAAACCGAGGAGAAAAAAAAGATAAAAAAAAAAAAACAAAAAAAAAAATTGTAATATTATTGATATACTGTCAAGTAAATAATACTCATGGAGGACAAAATAATAGTGTCAGCACAAGAAGTTGACGTTGTTTTTTTTTTTTGTTATTTTTGTTTTGGCTACAGGTGCGGCCAGGCCATATATATACATATATATAATATATATATATATTTCTATATTTATGTAAAATATAATATAATATTTTACGATCGAAAACTCCAATCCACGCGCACCGTTCGTTTAAGAAAACGCACAATATAATATTCAAGTGTAGTATTATATTATTATAAAATATACGTGTACAAAATGCATGTTTTTTTTTTTTAAATTTATGATCACACGGGTTAATGATTATAATTTTCGTACCGAACATTGGTATAGCAGAGGTATATGCAAATGCGAAATTTAAATGAAATAATCGTAGCGAAGGTCGTTTCTGGTTTGGTGAGTTTTTCGCAGTTATATTTTTGACAATCGCCTCCAATGCGCGATTGGCATTTTTTGGCCGGTTCGTCGCAGCGTAGATATAATAATATTAGATGATGGTACGGCACAACTGGGGTTGGTAATGGTCCTTGACCCCCCACAGCTTGTAATTTAGATCCCCATTTTCCCTGTTTGACCAATGGCTACGAGGAGAATTGTTTCTTATTACTTTCTGAGGTCCAATTAAGACTATCTTAACTAATACAAAGCTCTCTTTATACTACTTATTCATTAGGACTTGACGTCTTGTTATGCGTCATTATAACATTCGAAAAATAGTGAAGATAATAAAAACACACAATTTCGATTTGGGCTGTAGATCCCTTTGAATTATAACCTTAGTTGAGCTGTGGTACTTAGGTACACATTGAATTTTATTTAAAACAATCGTTCTTGCGTGTATATCATTATAATTGACTATGTAACTAGTAGGTATTTAATCAATTAAAAATAAAAATGACAAAATAAGAATCCGTGATTAAACGTTCAAATATTATATAGCGAGTATAGAGTCTCGTCGATTTACAATCATGAAATTACTAGTTTTTCAACAATATGAAATAGGATTAAGAGGTATATAAATCGTAAAATTCTAAGAATAATATTTTCATGAAATTCTTTTGTGTATTTTAAAAAGAGATTTTAATCCATGGATTAAGAGGAGTTTATATTCTCACAATTTAAGACACGCACCAACAAGTTTATAGAACTTAAATATAACAGATAATTCTGTATTTGGTTGTTATAAATAATTTTCTTTAATTGTATAAAATATAGTGAAATATCAGTATCGAAGTTGAAGAAATCAAATAAAACGAAAAAAATGTTCATGTTGAACGATTGGCTATAAAATCTTAAGATTAAGAGTTACTATACTCAAATTAGGTGACGAAGTAGAACATTAAGACTTATCAAAATTAGTGAAATCAAAAGTTAAATTTTAATGGCATTCATGCGTCCATAAAACATAATTATTGTAATAATAAAATGAATCAAAATAATTAATTACAATTATAATAGGTTTATCAACAATCATTTACGGTGGTTTAAAAAATTAAGTTTGACAACATTATACCTTTTATAGTCCATATTATTTTTAAATAGATTTATATCATACAAAACGTGGAAGTTGCAGCGTGCAGCAATCCAACTCTGAAATAGTCTCCACTTAGTGATTAATACAGAAATTACACAGCTCACAACATTTATCGCTTAAAGTACCTATGATAATTATAGAATTTGGAGAGTAAATCAAGTGAACCTATAATATGTATTAAATAATAATTAAATGTTTTGAAGTCAACTTCTTGAGACTGCACTTAGTTTGTATAAAAGCATTTAAATATTTTTTAGCCGTATAATATCAGCAAATTAGCAAATTACAAAAAAAAATTGTATAATTTGTTTTAGTTTTTATTCTCTAAATTACGTTCAGTCTCGTTAATAAATGAATATTTTTATCATTTTCTACTCCAAGTTCGATTTTTATTAATATTTATAAATATATTTAATAACGACGGGAATGGATGCAATTTGAATAAATAAATAAACAATATTTTATGCTTACCGGATCTGGTATACTCCGATATTCTGAAGAGCTTTCCCCTTGAATGCTTCGGTCGTCAGTCTTGTCACAGTCAGCTTCTTTCTTCAAGAACTATACAAATACAATACAATATTGGTTTTAGTTAAACCAGAATTTGCTTAAAACGAGTTCATTAAAAAAAGTTATACATTTGAATTGATTATTTGGATTGTAGGTATATTATTATTTTGAGTAGATATCGATGTTATTCAATCAATCCATAACGTGTACGATTATCATTATTAATTATAATAATAAAATCTTCAGGAATACGATAATTTAAAAAAGCAGCTTGCAGGTAATAAACGATACCTTTAATTTATATAATGATCCAACTTGAAACTGTTATCTGATACGGTTATACATTTCTTTAAGTGTATTTCAAAATTTTAAAATAATATGGGTGAGCATGCCTGCAGACGAAAAACTAGGTATATGTATCTAATATAAGTTGCTGCCGAGCTAGGTATACAGTTAATAACAATAGCCAATAGGTACAAATTACAATTACGGGATAAATTTAATTTAATTCTGACCACTTAAGTAATTATGGGAGAATTATTAGTTTTGTAAAGAATAGTTTTTATAATTCACAAGTTATGTAAAGTTAGTTTAACTTTTTTAAAAGATAACATTGAAAAGATGTAACCATAGGTAGTTATTTTACTTTGTTGTAAAAAAAAAAAACTTCACATTTTAGATTCTGAGCGGAACGATGAATATGTATTGATTTTACAATGATGTATATTTTTTTATTATTTTTGATTGTGAACACTGAACATGATAAGTAGTCGAAATAATGATTTGATTTTCAACTTCAGTAACTTTTCTGGTGGGAAAGTGAATCTAGTTGCAGCATTCGAAAAGTCACCATTTAAAATTCCCAGTAGTTTTCAAAAGCGTCGGGAAAAAAAATTGTGAAAAACAGGAAGTTTTACATAATCGATAAAATTATTTTAGTTCTTGGTGTACCGTGGGTACTAGGTACGTGAATATTTATATTAGCATATTATATAAAGTATACACTATAAAATTTTGGAAATTTTGGAAAATATCTTGTGTCTTTTGAGCTATTTTATAGGCATTAGTTTTTTTTTTAAATTATTGTCGATAAAAAATTGTTTACTTGGTAAAAAAAAATTGAAAACTTAATACAAGGTTCGTCTTAAGTTGTAAGTAGAAACTAAAAAGAAAGTTGAGTATTTGTATTGGTCTACAATAATTTTTTATGAGCATCTGACGTTAGAATTTCGATAAAATTCGACGAAATTTGTCAAGATTGTGAACATTTGCAAATTATTTTGTAATAACGAAATTCATAAAAAAATTTGTATTTATATCTAAGATTTGAAAATTGAATACGAGATTTCTCATAAGGTTTCCTATTTTTAACAAACAAAATATTTACCGGAAAGTCAAATCAAATTTTTATGAGATTTTGAAGTTTAAATATTTTGGGCATTGGATATTCACACGTAAACTAACGATTCCTAATGGAATCAAATATATATGTATATCAATACATGAAATCATTATATCAAATAATGTACCTATAAGTATGTATTTTTATCTGACAATTTTATTGAATAGGTTTACACTTTGAGACGATTCAGTCAATTTTAATTGTAATTGAATATAATACAATAAAATGAATAAAAAAAAAATGTAGAAATACAAATTTAATATTTTTATTTTAATAAATGAGTGTAGTGCTAAAAATTTGAGTTTTTCTCAAAATTATTAGTATAAGATCCCCTTATAAAAATATAGATTTAAATTGAAGGCCGTTCTACAAAATATTTAGTGTTACATTTAACTTTAGACATAGGTACTGTATAATTGAATTTTATGTGCAAAATATTTAAATTGATTTTTAATCAATTAAAATTTGAAGGATATTTATATATAGTATATAGATATTAGATATACAAGCATAAACAAAATCAGGTATATACTAGGTAGTACTGTAGCAGATTTATGTATATATGTCTACGTACTATGTAAAGCTTTAAAAAGTGAATACATTATTGTAATAATTATAGTAAAATAACAGATATGAAAAATATTTAAATATTTAATGTTTAGTAGTTATTTAGGTATTTATACAGGTTATTTTATTTAATAAAAAAAGTACATAATTAAATAAAAAGGCAGTAGACATGTCTATAATCTTTTTTTCATCTTGAGTAAGGCACTTAACGAATGTTTTAGAGGGAGTGTACTATAATATTTTGAAATGTGTCACGTTTTAAAAACGATTCAAATAGTAGAGCCATTTTTACATATTTTCTTGATAAATAGGTACTCAACATAATAATATACGTTTTTAAATATAAAGTACATTTTTACTTCTATGTTAAATAAGCATACTATTGATATAAATACTCAGTTGTACTCATAACGTAATATTCATAGAAGGGATAATACTTTTTGATAAAAACTAAAGTTGCTTTTCTTTTTAAATATGGAATTTTAAAACTCCAAGTTTTTTTCTGTATTTAAAACTTGCAAAAAAATAAACTATTTATCATTAATTCTGTACAGTTAATAAAACAAACCACTAGAAAACTTATAAATAAATTAGTTCAAAACTCAAACTTGTAGTAGGTATTTGATATGTTCATTGTACACCAACAAATAGCAATTAATATAAATATTCTAAAATTCTAAAATGAATGTCAAAAATCATTAGTTGAAGTTTTTTAATTAAAATATATATAACTGTCAACTACTTTAGTATAGGTAATATAAATAATATATTTATATTAATATAGGTAATATAAATAAAGCGAATCCTAAAGTATTATTATTTAAATGCAAAATACCATACAATTTACATAAAATAGTAAATATATTATTTCAAAAGATGAAACTATCACAAAAAAGTTAATTTTCATGAGAATGTCAACATTAAATAGCAAAAATTAAATTAAAAATAAGTTATCCCAGATAATTTCATATATTACGTGATACGAATGCTCTTAATATGCTAACATATGTTTCAAGGCTGTAAAACCTTTGTTACAAGTTTACATAATACATTGTGGTACAGTACGAAAATCCACGTTAAGACGAGAAAAGACAAGGCCAAAATAGTCAAAAACGTGGAATCAGAGGACAATTCTATTATTATTTTAAAAATTATGTGACGACTGAGTATCTATGAGTGTATGATATCTATTTATTATATCTGGGATGTGATTATAAAAATTGGACATAAGTTAAAATATATTTGAAAAGTGTTATTATTCATTAATTTATGCGTGGACAAAATAAAATGCATGTAATGATTAATGATGATAAAATAAAAGACTGCGCTACAAATTATTGGCAGTATAAATAAATAAAATAATAGAATAAATAAATTAATTTTAATGGTTTGGTCGAACGTTCATCAAAATTATTAATTACAAAGTTTAAAAGACTTAAAACAATGTGAGATAGCAAAGTGCAGATGTATGTATATTAAAAGATACACAAACTTAAAAACTTATAAAGTTAAAGGTGTTAACACGTATAATGTATGCGTAATGAATAAAAACAGCTATTATATATATTATATTTCTGTGTAGTATGCATAGATTGAATACTATACTATGTGTCATAAACCTATTACCTACAATATCAACTACACTAAAGGTTGAACAGATATACTGTTATATGAACCATAACTACAACATGAAATATTATTTAAACATTGCATTTTGAAGGTATATTTAACTAATATTTTAATACATTTGCATTAGAAATAAGTTTTTAGTGCAAAGTCATGAAGATATATTATATTGTAATATAGGCAGTTTTATTTTTTACGCCTATTTATGTAATGATGGGTAAGTATTGCATAATACTTTGGGCATAAATGTAATAATTAATTCTATTATAATAACTACACCCATTTAAAAAATGTACCTACCTATGTTAAAACGGTTATAGTAGGTAACATTTTGTAATAAGAGTTAGGGCCCTATAAATCCAAGAAGAATACAAGTTAATATTTATTAATTCTTATTATTATTATGTTTGTTTTTCTGAGAAATAGAACTAGGCTCTTAAAAGATAATTCTAATTTTGGTATAAAAAACATCAAAAATAGTTCTTAATAATTAAAAATTTAATCAAGGAAAATTATTTACTTTAAGTATTTTACTGATAATTATAATTAGACAAACGTATATCTACCTACGTTTATTAAAAAAAAATATAACTCATATAAGCAATTGATAAAAAAGGCTTATATATATAAGAAATCCTAATTAACTTTTAAATTATGTTAGAAAACAATTTGGTAGGTACTGAATTATTGTATTTTATTCTATTGAAATAATAATTTTATTTGTAGTAAAAAAAAATGTTCGTTATCAGTATATATTTTATTTTACTATTTATGGAAATTAATAAATATTCTGAAATGAAAAATATAAAGTACAAAGTTATTTGTTAATTTTTAAAAACATTCTAACAGAATAAAGGAATACTAATCCAAAATATCAAAAATATTTCTCTATATTTCTATGTTCTAACTAATAGTCATAAAAATAATAAATATTAAAATATACATAAATTATAAAAGTATACTTGAGTTCAAATATACTTTTGGGTCATGTTATTTATCTCTGATCTCTGAATTTCATGTCTTAATTAAACACGCACTTTAAGTTACCGATTACATTTTAAACACCAATGCATATTCATGATCAATATTATACGTGAAGGATTCCCTGGTTATAAAGAATTAAAAAAAAAGTTATTAATAATTTCAAAGTCAGAACTTATGATCTTGTTATTCAGTTATTTGTGCGTAAAAAGGAACTTCCATACAACGGATATCTTATTCTCTATACTGCAGTTATTTTATTACGGAAATACACCTGAATTATTCGATCTTTTCCGTTATACGTATACCATTTCCTACCTTTCGGGACACCCCTTTTTTGGGGGGACGTCAGTAGTGTCCACGTTGCCAGATTTGTAGGTCTAGTTTTTTACGGGCGTCTCTATTGTTAAGATAAAAGGTGATAGAAATGGTTTTCTTTACTGACGTGGTATACTGGTATATACGTATAACGGAAAAGATTATTTATTCAGATTTGGGGTGTTAAAAAAAAAACAAATTCTAGTCAAATTTGATTGAAAGTCTTTAAGGAAATTGCGCTTTTATTTGGTAATAAAAACTGTAATTAATAATATTAGAACAATCAAATAAAAATCAAACAAAATTGTTCAATAATCAATTACTATATTATTTAAACTATCTTACTTTATTAGCGTTATTATTCTAGATTTATTGATATTTTCGAGAATATAACTTCTCGCCCTACATTTTTACATAATATCTATTATTTGCTAATCATTACTTGTTAATAAAATTGAATATTATTCATATTACTTATTTTTTGTTTATTGTTTTGGTTTATTTTAAAACTATTAAAATTATCTAGCGAAAGCAATCATGCTGTACCCAATCTATCAGTGATATTAAGTATATAAAGTGGTGTATTTATGAATTTGTTCAGGAATGGATGATATAAATAATAGTGCTCAGTCCCGTTCAAATAATGAAAACATATAACTATATATATATGTATATATATAAATTTTTTTTTTTTTTTTTTTATTGGGTAACCCGCGGCAACATAGGCCATTGGGTGTGGGTAGGGCACTGTAGGTTTTATATTGGGTAGGTTTGGTAGGTTTTATATTGGGTAGGTTGGTGTGTACACGTGGTACACGTGTGTGTTGTGTTTGGCAGAATTTCTAATGGGGCACCCGTAGGTTTCTGCCGTGCCCCGGGGTGGGGGGATGGCGGCACTTGTTCTCCGGACACCGTGACTTGCACGGAGAAAAATGCCGCCCAGTGGTCGAGGATCGAACTCGGACCGGCTGTGCCGAATCCGTCGCGTTAGACCACTCGGCCACCTCGTCCCCCCTATATATAAATTATGATACATCATACATGCATACTTATGAAATATAATCTTATATTCAAAGATACAATTTACACTAATTTTGTTTTGTTTTTGAATAATTTTATTTCTCTACAAAATTTGATAGTTGATTTAGTCATATGTTCAGATATTGCCATATTGGTACATCTCAATGTTAAGTATTAACATATTATTATTTATTTATTTATTTATTTATTTTTTTTTTTTATTGAACATTTAAGCTTCGACAGCATAGGTCATTAGCAACATATTATTATATTAATATCAATAAATCGTTAAAAATGTTAAACTTTATATAGGTACCTACTTTCATTCTAAGTACCTAGTTAATCTGTAAAATGTATATGAATTGGTTTATTTTGTACGTACAACTAAATTGGAATACCTATTTAATATATTGTGAACAAATAAGGTTAAGATTTTTATAGTTAGAGATAGTAACCTATCTTAGACTTGACCTAATAATTGTTAATGTGAGTCTCCAAATATTTTTGCTCTGCCCTCCACACATTGTCTTATTCCGGCCTAGTCGAATCTACTTTATAACGATACTATCTACTTATTGACAGGTATATAACATTTTATACCCAACAATTATGCAAACATTTTAATTTACTTTAAATATTTCAAAATTATATTAGACATAGTAAGTTTAACACTAGGTACTATAATATAATATTATGTAATACTAGCTGATCTTGCAGCTGATCTTCACTTCGTTGCCCGTTAAATGTACCAACTCTATATGACTTAAACTTTGTTCAGTTGGTTATTTAATATTCGGTGTATGGTGTTCAAAATTTATCTTAACTATTCTGTTGCTCGGAATAAAAATTCTGATTCGCAGCAGTACATTATCAGGTAGATCGTGGTTGATGGCGGACCCTGTGCTGTTTGTACGTAAGTGTATGATTTAACACTTAAGTATCAAAGTTATACCAAGTTTGTCGATTTTATTGAATTCCACCTACGGTGGATTAATGTAATCAGTTAATACAAAATCCTATCCTAACATAACTGTACCTACTAAAATCAAAAAAAAAACTAAAAAACCAAATGTAACCCTTTTTAAATTGGCCTATCTTCTTTCCAGAGGTCTTTCTACCCACAAATATTCATTTATATATGCATCTAACTATATAAATGTGAAATGAAAATCTCTCTACGGGCTAAACTCTGGAACTACTTATCAGATCTTCTTGATATATTATATATATATATATATATATTCTTTATGTATATATTGACAAAAGAAAATAATACAAATCAACAAACATGCCCTATTAACCAATAGCAACCAATATAATATTATGCACTATTATTATTTTAATTTGCAACAATAAACTAAATTTTTATTTTATTATTTAGTTTATTTTTTTTTTGGACAGATGGCGTCACTATTGCATTTTTGACATCCAGATTTCCTACTTTTCCGGTGAATTTTCCTAAAAAAATTTTTCATATAAATCTTCTCCGTGAAATACTCTTTTGCTTAAAAAAAAATCAAGAAGATCTGATAAGTAGTTCCAGAGTTTAGCCTGTAGAGGGATTTTCATTTCACATTTATACCTATATAGTTAAAAGATATTATTTAACTATTTTATAAAGAGTAGAATTAATATAATACAATAAACCTATTGGCTATTTGTTTACAAAAATTATAAATTTATGATGTATAAAAAATAGTGGCATACACTGTCATACGTATAGAGTTTTATTAAAAGTTCAAATACAATTATTGTTTTTGTTACATGTAATCGTGCTTAAAACATAATATCTAAATCTAATACTTATTTAAACATATAAAATGTAGATAAATGATATTGATTCACTGATAGTATTTAATGGTTATTAATTATTATAGCTATATATTTTATTTAATACAATGATTGAATGATAAATACTCAGATTCGAAAAAAGGGTATAATAATACTCATCTTGTTTTGAATACTTCAGCAAATAATAGTGGTGTGCTGGTGATATTGAGATATAGGTACATTGGTACAATTTAAAAGCAATGATTTATCATTGCTTTCGAAAAATGCTTCTTAGCTTCAAACTAATTTTGAGATATCAACAAAATGTCTCGATGGTTAATAAAAACGTTTCCTTATGATTGCGGAAACATTAAACTTTAAAATACAGAGAAAATCAAACTCTTCAAAGAACCAACTAAATTTAATCAATAAATACTATATTACTATAGTGGTTATAATGGTGTTTATGAAACTATCAGTACCAGAACTAATCTCCGAAAAAATAGAAAAACTTAGTAATTTAAACCACTTATATTTTTCTCGCCTCATTCGGGATACAAAATATTTGAAATAATAAATTATTTAATACTGGAAATTGTTAAAATTATACAACATGTTGTACTTAAATACATCATTATTATTTTCTGAATTACGACAAAATAACAAAAATATATTTCGTTTAAAATGTGTATGCTGGTAATTTTAAGTTGTTGCCATAATGTTAATAATTTATCCATATACGCTATAGAATATTGAAAATTGGCCTAGGTTTAAAAAGTACTAATTATAATATAAAGTGTCTAATCTTGCTATCTAAGCATATCAGCTATCTAAGTGAGGTTATTACTTATTATACATCCAGATATTGTGGATAGTCATAAGTCATAACTAACTGATAATAGCCAATAGGTACTGAATTTAAAATGAATATAAAATTATAATTGAGAATGTAGTTTTTTTTATATAAGTCTATAATTTAGGTACAATTTAAATGATATTGCACGTAAATAAACAATTACTTACATAGTTACGTTATTCGTATATACGTCATTGCAGAGTAAGATCTTTTAGGTTGTATCTTTCAAACAATATGAATTATATTTTACGGACGACTAACAGTAGCTATATTAACATTGCTAACAATTTACTATTATAAAGTTGAATTTGAGGTTTATTATGCATTGAGTATTCAACAATTAAATAGATTTGAAAGTCGAGTCTAAATTTATTTTTTTTAGTTTCATAATTATCTATATATGAGTAGTTATTTATGCCGATTAACTTAACCAGTAGTGGATTTGATTTGTCTTCTAAGGGGGAGGGGAATGGCGGGCAATATCCTTTTGGTCCAAAAATTCTACTTTTAACTATTCACTCAACTTAGGCTTATACTTTATTATTAACAAATTGGCTAGACGTCAGTCAGTTACTGTGACCACTAATCGATTAATGTGATAACACAACTTACAAAACCAACAAGAAATTATTATTTATAGGTAGTTTCTGATGTCTAGGGGGGCATGCACAATAGTATGCCCCCCTCCCAAACACCAAGTCTGAACATAACACGTTAAGTAATTAATTTTTATCATGTTAAAATAAAACGGATATAGGTACCTACGTCTATATTATGTTTTAAATATAAAACTTTAATATTGTATGGTTAACGTTAAATATCAATTAAAATATTATATATTCGATCATACCTATAATATTATGCAAAATGCGGAAATATATTAGGATAACTTGAAACTAAAAAAAAGTTCACGGCCACCCTCAAAAATTATTATGAAAACTTTGCACCAATAACATTTTGCGGGTTTACATATATGTTATTATTTTATTGGAAGAAAAAATGTTGTGTATACATTGATACAAAAGTTGATGTTTTAAAAATGTATATAAATAAAATAATTTAATTAACGCCAATATTACATTTATCAAATTATTATCTACTAATAATAACGAGTTTGGCTTATTTAGCTTGTTTAAAATTATTTAGGAAAAACGAAGAGTAAAAGAAAAAAGAGGGTAAATGGATGTCGCTCTGGTGTACAGTAGGTTGCAAGTGGGTCGCTGTAATGGATGGTGTTAAATTTTAATTCAATGATATAATATCATTGTATAAGAAAAACGATTCTGAGCGCAGTCAGTCAGCCTATGATATTACTACCTAAGTATATATTTCATGATATTATTGTGAATAAAGTAATTTATATAATATAACTTACTTACGTGAAACCTTGTTTTTAAATTTCAATTCTTAGCTATACAATTTGAACATTAATACTATATTCAATAATATAAATAATTTATGAATTATATATAAATTATAATAATTACAATATATTTATTAAAATCACGAAATTTTCAAATGATTTTATGTTATAATTTTATATATAATCTTAAAATCTTAAGATTTAAAAATTGAATACAAGATTTCTTATAAGTTTTTAACTACCTATAACAAATAATTTAAAAAAAAAACATAATTTTATATTCAATTTGTATAGATATGAATTGAATATACTGTAACCAAAAAATTCTTAAATATATACTGTTTTATTAATAGTTAAATAAATTATTTTATTAGCAATAATATCAATAATATCATAAAATATACTTAGTAGAAAATTACTAATTAGCCTAACAAACTTACTTCGCTCAGAATCATTTTTCGTATATGCACAATGATATTATATCATTGAATTCCAATTCAACACATCCATAATAGTGACCTACTCGACACTTACTGTACAACAATGAATTCCCGTTCGTCACCTTTGTCACCTATTTTAAATTCTAAGTGGAACGATAAATGTATTGATTTTACAATGATGTTTTTTTTTTTTTGTGTCTGTGTACACGATAAGTAGTCAAAATAATGCTTCGATTTTCAACTTCAGTATCTTGTTTGATGGGAAAGTGAATATTGTTGGTGCATTGAGGATGTCAAAATTTAAAATAGTTTTCAAAAGTGCCGGAAAAAACAACATAAAAAGGAAAAACGGGAATTTTGGTATTTGGTGTAACTCTAAAACAAATGAACGTATATACATGAAACTGGTTGTTTATATTCACATTTTCTATGCACGATCAAATTTTCAAAATATTTTGATTTGTTTTGAATTGTTTACGGACATTTTGAGTTTCATTTTTTTAGTTTTTTTTTCTATAAATATCAATACAATTTTATTTGTTGGTTAAAAAGGCTTGAATAGAAGGCTCCTAGGTTATTGTTACAATGACATTTGAAAAATATTAAAAATCCTTAGTCACAGTTTTTTTTTATAAGCATTTAAAGTTCAAATCTGTCAAAATACGGAAAAATCACGAAAATTAGCAAATTATTTTGAGTCTTAATTATGTCTACAAGCGAATCAAATTATGAGCGTTTGAAGTTCATATTTTAGATTCTGAGCGAAGCGATGAATGTATTGATTTTACAATGATGTGTGTTTTTTTTTTTTATTTATTAATTTTTTTTTTTATTTTTGTGTCTGTCATCACCTTTTAGAACAGTAAAAGTGCTTAGATTTTCTTCAACAGTAACTTTTCTGATAGAAAAGTAAATCTAGTTGGTACTTTGGGGGGTCAAAAATTTCCCAGTAGTTTTCAAAAGCGACGTGAAAAACAAAAGAAAAATTAAGGAAAAACGGGAATTTTTACGCAAAATCTGTTTTTGAGAAAATCGATTTTGGTTTTTAGTGTAATTCTAAAACAAATGACCGTAGGGACATGAAATTTTGACTGAATGTTTATATTAGCATTTTCTATACACCATAAAATTTTGAAAATATTTTGACTATTTTTAAGCTAAAAAAGCTTGAAAATTTAATAAAAGGCTCCTAAGTTATTGTTTCAAAGGCAAATTAAAAAAATTAAAAATTCTTAGTCACAGTTTTTATTTATAAGCATTTAAAGTTCAAATTTTGATAAAATACGGAAAAATCACGAAAATTAGCAAATTATTTTGAGTTGAGAATTCATAAAAATTTTTCTTTTTAAATCTAAGATTTGAAAATGTAATATAAGATTACTCATAAGTTTGTCTACCTTTATCAAAAAAAAAATGTCTACAAGAAACTTAAATAAAATTTTTATGAGCGTCTGAAATTTATATTTTTACAACATTTGATATTCACTCGATTTCTCGTGTAACAATTTTCTTATTTTATTGTAATTAAAAAACGAATGACTGTAGATACTTGAAAATTTCATTGAATGTTTACATTAGCATTTTCTATACACCATAAAATTTTGAAAATATTTTGACTCTTTTTAAGCGGTTTACGGACATTGTGAGTTTTCAATTTTTTTAGTTTTTTTTTCTATAAATATCAATAAAAAATTTTTGTTGGGTAAAAAGCGTGAAAATTGAATATAAGGCTCCTGATATATCGTTCTAATAGTAGTTGAAAAATATTAAAAATACATAGGCACAATTTTTTTTTATAAGCATTTAAAGTTCAAATATTGACAACATTTATCAAATTTATAATTTATTAATTATTTTGTAGTTAAAAATGTATAAAATGTTTAACTTTTATGGCTAAGGATTGAAAATTTAAAACAAGGCTCCACGTAAATAGGTTAGGTATATATAAATTACTTTATTCACAATAATATCATCAAATATACTTGGTAATATCAAAGGCTGACTGACCGTTTTCGCTCAGAATCGTTTTTCTTATACAATGATATTATATCATTGAATTCAAATTTAACACCATCTATTACAGTGACCCACTTGTAACCTACTGTACAGCAGAGCGACATCCACTTATCCACCTTTTTTACAATATTGGATATCTACTTGATGTCTCATGTAGCGGTTTTGTTATTTTATTGTTATTCAAAAACAAATAACTGTAGATACATTAAAATTTTACTGAATATTAATAATATCATTTTCTATACACCATAAATATTTGAAAATATTTTGACTATTTTTGAGCTGTTAACGGAAATTGTCAGATTTCAATTTTATTAGTTTTTTTTTTCTATAAATATCTATAAAATTTTATTTGTTGGATAAAAAAGCGTGAAAACTTAATGCAATGTTTCTGATATATTGTTACAAAAGTAGTTGAATAATATTAAAAATACATAGGCACAATTTTTTTTTTATAAGCATTTAAAGTTTGAATTTTGACAAAATTTATCAAATTTAAAATTTAATAATTATTTTGAAGTTAAAAATTTATGAAATGTTCAAATTTTATAGCTAAGGACTGAAATTTAAAAACAAGGTTCCACGTAAATAGGTTATATATAAATTACTTTATTCACAATAATATCATGAAATATATACTTAGTAATATCATAGGCTGACTGACCGTTTTCGCTCAGAATCGTTTTTCTTATACAATGATATTATATCATTCTTCTGAGAAACCTTGTATTAAATTATCAAGTTTTTTGACGCTTCAATACATTTTTTATCGACATTTAATGAAAAATACTAAAAAAAATTTTAATGTAAAATTACTATAATATATACCTCAAACAGAGTCACACTGTTTTAGTATCCACAGTTATTTGTTTTAAGTCTCACAAAAACTGGTTTTGTATAAAACTTCACGTTTTTCCTTAATTTTTTTTTTGTTTTTCCAGGTTATTTTGAAAACTACTATACATTTTTACTTTTGAGTTTTGACCTTGAGAGGTACCAACTATATCCAAATTTCAACTAATAATCCACCCTCAAAGTTGAAAATCAAAGCATATTTACTGCCCTAAAATCTGATAACAGACATGAAAAATAAAATAACACTCATAATAAATTGTAAAATCGATTCATTCATCGCCCCACTCAGAATCTAAAATTGAAAACTTACAAAAATTAATTTTAAAATATCAATGATTTTAGATATATTATTATATTATATACTAAAATGTTACATTATAATTTAAAAATACTTTATATGGGTATAATAAAAATTGAATTTGATATTCTTTATAGCGAGCATTAGTTAAACAAATATTCATACTCATAAATTCAGAAAATGTAATTAAAAAAATTGACAAATAATTAACAGTAAAAATAGAGAAAAAGAATATAAAAAATGTAAATCTTTCGGAAAATGTGGAAAACATAAACGTTTGGTAAACATTATTAAAGTGCAGTTGTTTTGAAGAAATTGTATCATTTAATCGATAATCTCAATATATATATTTTTCAGGTCTGTTCATTATTAACACAATCGAATGAGTTAAAAAATAATTTATTTATTATTTAATGTCTATCAACTCAGAAAAATGTACAATATCAATATGCAAGGCTGAGCATTAACGAGTTAAAAAGTTAAAGTTAACTTAACTTAAATAGTTACTTTTGGCTTTTCATTAACTTAACTGTTAACTTACTAAATTTCTTTTTAAATTAACGATTTAATTTTCCATTTCAAGAAGTAAGTTAAGTTAATTTATTTTGTTTTTAGTTTTATTATATTTCACTATTTCAGTCTATTTCGTTTTCATGTAAAAAATATTGACCGTAAATTGTTTAAAGTGAAAAATGTATATCATTCGAATCTAACTAATATGGAAATACTGTATAAAGTATAAACACTATAGTCTATAATTTAGTTTTGGGTTGGAAAAAAATTAAGTACTCTAGCGTTGTATAAACAAATTAACTTTTTTTAACTTAATAAAAAGTTAACAAAAAGTGTGTATTAACTTTTAACTTAACTGAGTTAACATATAGTTAAATTAACTTTTAACTTTTAACTTTTTGTTACTGGTGCATATTAACTTAACTTAACTGAGTTAAAAAAAATCATTAACTTGCCCAGTCTTGACAATATGTATATAAACAATCAAATATTATTTATTACACATATATTTTATAAAACCATTACATTTGATTTGTTGAGTGCTATATTAATATTTTATATTTATTTGATTAAGTAGGTACAAAATATCGAATTTCGGAGATTAATGTTCACATTGTAATGTTGAATAGGTATCTATTATGATTTTACTAAGATAAACTAAATCACATGATAAACACTGCGCACGCACGTAAACACATCATAATATTATTTGAGTGCTACATTCTACTAATACAATTTACCAGCGAAGTCATGACGTGTTACGAAATTAAAATTGACACCCTTGACACGCGTTTATAATAACGGAAGTAGGTAGTGTAAAATATACGTTTGGAGGGCGATAACAAGTTAAAGACAATCGCTAGTGATTTTTCGCCACATTGAATGTTTACCTGAGATCGAATGGTATTGTTTTCGGATATTCTCACCTTTACATTGTTCTTAAACGTAATCCGAGAAGTTTACGGGTCGCCTAACTTGAGCAAATGAAATCATCTGATATATTTTTCAACGTAATCCAATTACAGGGGCCGATAGATATAAGTTCCTTTGATTGGTGACGGGGATTTTATACCCATATATACATAACGCATACACCACAAGAGAAACGATCGATATTAAAAGAAGCTGACCGAATGAAAAAGAAAATAAATCTTTACACCTAGTTTTTACAAAAATAATATTATCAGTGTCGAAAATTGTGTTACGACTTATGGTACTAGATCTTATTATTATGACTATAATATGTTTGTTACCGCGGCAAGTGACCGTGGTGTCTACGTTATGAAAAAGAAATATCGTTTATTGTACATAGATCCAAATTGATCTCTTCAATATTGTGACGTCATAGAAGGTCATGAATCATGATGACATAAACGAAAAGAGGAAAACACAAAAGGGATATAGGCATATATGAGAACCGTTTGAATATGTGTAAAAAATGCTTACCAAAGGTACTTGCTGAACTGGTGGCAGACCGGAACCGGACGGGGACGGTTGGTCGTCGTGCCTGCAGACAGTGGTCATATCGCTGGGTTCGCTTTGCATGGAAAGATTGTCGTCGCTCTCCGTGGGTGGTGGCGACGGGGTGCGGCTCTCGGCCGGTACCGGCGTCCGGCACCGGCTCAACGGCCGCAGGTCTTCCGGTTCCATGGGCTCGTCGTCCCGGTCGGCGGGCACCAGCTCAACGCGGTCGCCGACGGTGTCATCGTCGCCGTCACTGGGGCGAGCCATGTCGGCCAGCCCCTTGACCTTAAGGCTCTCGGCCGTCTTCAGCAGGGTGGTCAGCTGTCTGTGGTCTACGTTCACTTCGCCCCGGTACATAAACTCGACCAGGTCACGGAGTTCAGAGAACTGA
Source organism: Metopolophium dirhodum (assembly GCF_019925205.1). Taxonomy (NCBI): domain Eukaryota; kingdom Metazoa; phylum Arthropoda; class Insecta; order Hemiptera; family Aphididae; genus Metopolophium; species Metopolophium dirhodum. The sequence continues at coordinate 11,775,258 of NC_083566.1, forward strand.
ACGTCTTTAAGTACCACGATCGGGTGGCGTGTCGGATGGTCAAGGAACAGTGCCTTGAAGTACGCGCTGCACGCGGATAACACGACCTTGTGGGCGCGGATCAAGCGGCCTTCTTCCGAACAGGCGAGCGTCACGTCCACGAGGGACTCTTCTTGGAGCAGTTGACTGAATACGCCCAGCAGGTTGTTCTGATGATTGTTCCACCGGAGACAGTAGTGCTCGCTTCCCATGTCTGAGACAGCCTATAACGATCAAAAGAACCCGTTTAGTATACAATATACACATGGTATATATTATAATATTATATGGGTGCTATATTATAAGAATAATATATACGATACGACCTACATACGAACTTTTGTATGTACTTATATACTTTTCTGGATTTCCCTCGGGAAACCACGTCACCCAGAGACTTTCGGTTAAAACATAACTTCGAATGGAACTGTTTATACACTTTATTTATGATATCAAGCGTATTTTCGACAAAACATATACATAATATTCGCGTGGTCACATAATAAATATAAATATATAAAGATTTAAAATATAATAATAATAATAATAATAATATTTAAATATAATATAATATGTTTCGGTAAAATATATTTTTTGATATTAAATACGAAGATTTAACTGAATTGTTTGTGGAATTATATTTGTGGTTACGATTTTACAAAAGACAATATTTTAATGTATTAAGGACTAAAATCATACAAGGTCGTCAGTATTAATTTTGAATTATTCAAGTGTTCCGGGAATTATTATTTATATTTCGATTTCGATTTATTTATGATATAGGTATTTCATATTTATCTATACTGCCTATACATCAAAAATGCTTATCTGCATTCATTCTATAGTTCTGGACTCTGGTGTACTCTATACAATCAAACAACCGACAGAAAGCTTGATGTGAGTATATATGTTATAACATTATGATATCGCGGGCACTGCAGCTGTATAATTCTCCAATATAGCCGTTGACTTAATGATAGACGGTAGTCAACATTCATAATCAAATGTCTAACATAAAGTATAGATAGGTATTAAATTTCCGTTCCTCTGGCCAAAAATGATTTATCCAAATCTATAATAATACATTATTAAACCACCGAAAAGTCAATATTAGTGTATTACCTACCTATTGATGAACAGAATACTATGGTGGTACTTTAGATTATTATACAAATAAAATACAAACGACATATTATAACATATACTACTAATTACTATACATTAAATAGATAATTATAATTATTATTTAAACAATATATTTGAAAATTAATTCGTATTTTTTAATGTGGGTACCTACATGCAATCGTATAAACAATTGGATTTAATCATTTCCCACTGCTGTGGTCGCAGACCTTATGAAATAAAAATCTGAACACCCATGTTGAGAAAAGTATTGATGAGGGTTTAAAAATTTATCGACAACATTAAAAGTATAATGTTGATTATATGCTATCACTGTTATTGATAATTATTTATACAATTTATTTTAATCATCTATTCAAAAAAGAATAAAACTTAAAATAATACGTAACTACCTACCGACTAATATTATTATTCATACAGCATACACCCACTATTTACATTAATAAATAGATTTGCAGTTTATATTTACCATAGTATAATATTATATAAAGACACATACCTAGTATAATATATTGTAGAAAAATAAATAAGTTAACGGATTAAAAAATGTTTATACAGTATTCGACAATCAATTGGTAATTTGATCGTTACTACTATATAAAGATAATTACGAATCGATCATCGTAAAAACCACACACTAATAAGTACTTTATCACTGAACTCGACCTATAGTCATTATTAAACAGTTACTATTACGACATAGTGAAATATGTATTTACTTCAATCTCATTAATAAAATACTATTTATAGATAATTTATGGAAGTTAAAAATATAGATACAGACTATATAGCTTAAGATATTATTCAATTCATTTATAATTATTTAACTAAGTACTGATAGGTATGTAATGTGTGTTGTGTATTTAAATATTTGTATACTTACAATACATTCGAGAAATGAAAAAGTATAATATAAAAAACTAGGTAGTAAAAATGTATTATGAAAATAAAGGAAATATTTGTGTCATTTAAAATTGACAACTCAATACAACAATAAATAAGAGATAATTCGTTTTTAGATATAAATAATAATAATATTTTTTACGCAAATAAATAATTGGAATAATATACATTGTAGGGTATAGATATTGACAATTTATGTTTAAGTGTTTAAATAATAATGATTTTAGTAGAATGTGTGTGATATTCATAACTCGTAAATTTGAAGTCTTTGAACCATTCATAATAATCTTTCCCATGTTCACTCTATCATTAGACTAGATTTAGTTTTCAGCCAAATAATGTTAATTATGTTTATGTAGTTAGATAATATTGTTGTCTAGTAATTATTGTTTTAGGTTTCAGTATATTGTGCAGTAATAAATAAGTAAAAAATAATAATATCATGGAGGTACATTATGAAATATTATAAACTAATAATTTAAATACAGGTGAGTAATTCTATTACATTATCTTTATCATTATTATAAAATTATGTGTACGGTGAAGCTCTATATAGTTAGATAAAAATTAGCCAATTCTATTCATTTTTTTTATCTTTATCGACATTTCTATGAGGGACGCAAAAAAAAAAATTTAATTCCATTATAGTTCTATTCAAAATTTGTTTGTATAATTTGTGATGAATGATAATATTTTTATTTATTATAAATGTTTGTTTTTCTCGTGATTTATTTCAATGTTTTATAATATAAGTGTTAGAATAAGATTTTTTAAATTGGACCGAGTAGTAGACCGTAAGGCACATAATCCATAAACCAGTGAAAACACGGATCAGTTGGTTGATGGTAGTTTATTCCCTTCAACAAGTATTGAAGTTCAATTTTCAATAAAATTTTAGCAGTAAATTAATAATCAATATCAACTAAAATATATTTTCAATATTATAGTCACATCATTATCACCTGTTCATCGTCTTACTTTAGACACAGTATATAATAATATGTGGTACAGTAATTACTGTTGAAAGTTTATTTTGAAATGTCTTTTCCCCTTAAATTTAATGTAACCCTCTCTCCCACTCGTCCTATGAAATAATTGTATGTATACCTAAAGACCAGATTTATCCAATATTGATTATTGATTTTTATGTATAAGTACATATAAACATAATAGTCTGTGATGTTTCGTAAGAACGTAAAGTTATGTTATCAAAATAAATTACGTATTTATTTCTGTATAGGTTTTATAAAAAGCACACTGACCGAAAAAAAAATAGTAATATTATCAATCTTGCAGTTGTTATACCGAGTCTTTTAAACAGTAGGTATATAAGAGTAACACCTGTATTGAATCATAACTAGATTCTAGGGTAGGTACTTATATTTACATACATGAATAGGTTTTCACTATTTCTGCGTTAACCTAGGTCTAATACTCAGACGTTATAAGAATTTTTTAGATTTTTAATAAAACCTATTTAAATATTAATGATCACTAATCAGATTTGTATATAAATATTATGAGTATCTATACTGTGCAGTGTGTATACGAATACGTAATATATACCTAATAGCCATAATATAGGTTTAGGTATTTAGCATGCGTATAGAATCAACATTTTAAATTTATAACCAACAAACGGTTATTATGATTGTTCCAACTTTAAAATGATTTTTTGATTTTCATTTGATTTAACTTTTATAAACGAGTATTTACTGAATAATAATTTTCAGCTAACTAGCTGAAATAAACTTCATCATACGTATAAAATGTATTCAAAATATTTCAAATAATAATTTCTAACATTTAATCACTTCGCTCGTTACCGAAAAACTTAACCAACATTACAACATTACTAACCTCAAACTCTGTTTTGACAATACGGTAATACTGTATTTATTATATTTAAATACAAAATTAAATATGTATTTTCAACAATATGAGCCACAATACAACCGTTTTTAATTATGATAAAAATAATATTAAAAAAACTAACATTTTTATCATTTAAGTATTTTAGAATAGTTTACACTCTACGGTATTTTTATAAATAAAATATTAAAATTTTGTTGTAAATCTTTTTAAAAATTAAACCGTAGTATATTTTTTATATATTGCAAACAAAAATTTAATATAATAGGTTCATTTAAAAATTCATAAAATAATACTTTTTTCTTGGTTTTTATAATTTGATTGTGTTAATATAATTTAATTTAATTTTTATGATACCTTTCTAAATTCGACATTGCTTAGTGTTTACACATAATACAATATTTTTTTAAAAAATTTGACAGTAAAAAAAATATTTTAATATTTAAAATCAATTTATAAATTAAAAATCTAATAAAATTTTTTCATTTATTTTTTACATTATCCTTAATATTGGGCTACGAGCAGAGCTTCTCAATTTATGGATCGTGACTCGTGACCCACAAGTGGGTTGAGCGTATAACCTCATAATTTTATTTTTTTATTAAATTTAATAATATATTACAATTTATAATGTAGTCACAATATGATACCTAAAGTTTAAAATTATTACATTATTTTTTATCAATATAGATTTTTTTCAAACATATATTAGTTAATTTGTATGGGTCATAAAATTGAATCAACTAAACATTTTGGTCACGTTGTCACAAAGTTTGGGAACCACTAAGGCTTAGAGTGTTCTACAGGTAAGTATCACCAGTCCTTTCTACTCAAAACCAATCAGATGATTTATAATTATTTTATAACCTTGACTCTCCATAGTTTGACAGTATTATTATATTTAGGTTTAAAGCACTTAATTTTTTTTTTAAAAATGTGAATCTGTAAAACTGTAGGTACGCAAATAAGTAGTTTGGCGTAATAACTAGAAAACAATATTATGAGTAACAGTTTATAGGTATTGCTTTATAGTTTTTGTATGGATATTTTTTTCTTGAACTCAGTGTCGATTGTAGTGTTGTCGTGGAAATATAATGTAGGTAATTTAGTTTTACTCAAATTTTAGATTTGCTGCAGACGAACGTGCTATTATGCTTTTTTAAAATATGGGTTTATTGGAAAACATTTTTTTGTGACAGTACAAACTATAAACTCAACAGTTTGCATTTAGCATCCCCACATGGATTAGACATTTATAGACCAAACAAATGGAAAGAAAGCACTCATTTTTATCAACATATTAACTATTTCTAAATAAACTTTGTTCGGTACAAAATAAATTAAATGTGATTACATAAAACGTTCAAACGGTTAATGTATTTTCAAGGATGGCGTTTCTAACTGCATCACATTTTAATATTTTTAAAGCTATTTTTACCATTTATATGAATAAATCAATGTCGATAATAGAAACATTATTATTGAGTAATGAACTCAATAAATCCTCGTAGACTGGCGTTATGTGTATGCAATTTAAAGACGTGCATGTCCATAACAATTACAAATATATACCTATATTTTATATGCAAATGTTTAATTGTTTTTTTTTTATTCAATTGAAAGATTAACAATCTCGAATACAAATTAAATACGAAAATATTTGATCTTAATATGTTTAGATAATGTATATATATATGAAACATTGTTTTTTAGATAACATACATTTTATTTTAGTGATAAGAATATGAAAGTTTGAAAGCGTCTGATAAAAGATTACAACATGTAAATACATGTATTTGCCTTAAATGAGCACTATACCTATAGCATAGTTAGTGGTATATTATACATATATATAAACCTATGTACATTGGCCGAATAGCATTTCTGCTATCGAGTATCGACATTGTACGCCAATACCAATATAAATATTATATCAATATATTATGAATGTGCGTCATCCACGGTCCACAGTGAATAGAAATAAACTACAAATATTAAATAAGATTTTAAAAATTCACTTAGTTATACGCACTGTGTGTTAGTAGTTATCGTCCTTCGCGAAATTCCTTTTCGTAACACCATTAGTACCGGCTAATAAAATATCACGGAAGTTTGGTTGTAAAGGTATATAACACGATTTCGTTTACACTTTGGCTAATTCGACACACCGAGCATGCACACACCAAAATAAATAATAATAATAACAAAAAAGCTTATCCGCAACGCCTTTTGCGAAATTCGCGTTCGAAAGACAACAACAACAACAACGACAACAACAACAAATTATTATATAAAATACAAAATAAAACTTTAATAAAAAAAATAGTAAAAATGTTTTTGTATTTTGAATTTCTTATATTTTTCTTTTGGTTTTTTCTTTAATATACCTTAGCTATATGAATTCATTTTGGCGCCTGGAGTGTGCGTGTAACACGGCGGCACTCGATAGAGAGGACACACGGAACGATAAAATTTTTTTTATTATTATTATAATTATTTTTTTTTTTCACAAACCGGTATAACACGTCGCCTGCGTATGACGAGCGCACTAATCGCGTCGTTCGCGAATATTTCTGTTCGCGCGCGTGTGTCGTGCGTGTGTGTGTACATATATTTGTGTGCATGTGTGTTATGAGTGTGTGTGTTGTGTTTAAGTGTATGTGTATAAGTTTGGTATGTGTATGTGAGTGTGTGTGTGTGTGTGTGTGAGAGTGTGTGTGTGTGTGCGTTATCACGCGCTTTCGATGGGAGTTCAACCGGCCTCCGATGACTTTGCCGGTCGACTGATCGAGTGACTGTGAGCGCTGGCGTACACCGCACTGGTGCCGTAGCGCGCGGCGCCAAAAAACGAAACGACCGGGCGGAATAGGACGCGCGCGCAAAAACGTCGCGCCGGCGGTGCGCCCGAACTGACAACGCCGCTTAGACGCCGGCTCCCGCGGCCCCCCTTCATGTCCCAGCGTAGGCCGGTCGACGCGGGCCCTGGGTCTAGATCGGAGAGGAGTAGAGGGGGAGGGCACCCGCGAATATCGCGACCGGCGGCGTTGGCGGTGGAGTACCCCGATTGGTGTGCACGCGTGTACGAGTGGTGTGCGGGGTTTCGAGTGGGTGAGAGGGGGCACTAGACGAACCTTCGACGCGGCGGCGAGGACGCTGCCCCGGCTTCCGCACCCACTTTCCCGACCAACCCATCCCGTGACGCGAAACCGCCGCCGTACGTTCACCTCCCACCGCGACCATATACCCACCGTGGCTCCGTCTCCACCTCACCGCTTAGTCAATGCGGGCGTCCCGCCGCCGTCACCGCCACCGCCACCGCCGCCGAAAACCGGTCGCCTTGGAAATTCGCGTATTTCGCGATTTTTTTTATACGCTCGTGCAGGTGATATTCGGCCGATCGCCTCGCGTTGCGTAACGCGTCATCAAACAGTTCGCGAATTTGTTTCGAGCCCGCGCACACATATATAAATAAATGTGAATATATTATTATTTCTATTATAAATGCCTCGTGTTTATTTAACATAATGTATTATATGTATTTTATCGTCCACAGATAGGTTACGATCGTTCCCATTGGTCGTCCGATCGAATTGCCGTTTGCGGATTATACACATATAATATTATTATAATGATATTCATACGCACACGTACATCCGTGTTTAGGACCGTCACCGCCAATTCCTTTCACGACGATAGTTTTTATTTGTGTATTAAAAAATTTTTTTTAAGACTTTGGTCCGACGGCTGACGCGCCTCAAACACGTTAATGACGTTTTGTACGAAAGTCCACGTACATCGTTTTCTGATGAAATTAATTTTTTGATCCGTATATTGTACATAATAATATATACTTAATTTATTAGCCACTTAATAATATAGTATAAACTATAGTACTATATAAGTACTAAATTATATAACTGGCAACTGCATTGACCAAATGCAGCTGTAAGCGAGATTTTTAATCCCGCGACTGATTATTTATTTTATATTTTTATTTAGGTGGACGTTAACGATTTGATTGCGTCTAGGTGAACTTTTCGAATTCACCATGCTTATAAACATAGTAAAATAAGGTTACCAACACGCAGAAAATGCAAATCGTTTAAGGCCACTGAACTGCCTTGAATCATGAAATTAATTTCAGCAAAACATGTCTGTACCTACCGGAAAAAGTTTAATATTTTAAGAACAAATGTAGGTATTTCTTTAAAAGCTTATTAGTTCATTTTTATTATAAGTAGGTATAAAGTTTTCATATTGTAATTATATAAATATTTATATAGGTATAATCTATTAGGTAGTTATAGTATATATATTTTGGCGAGTCTTTCAAATATTTCAATAATGGTATAATTTTTATTTCAGGCGTTATCGAATTTAACGATGCGCTAATTTTTTTTCTAATTTATTGAAACTTATTTCTGTATTTCCTGTTGTTTGCCCAAATTTAGCTACAGAGAAATATATTTCCCTTTTATTTTTATTTTATTATTCTTATTTTAACAAACAAGGTCTTTAATTCTAACTGGTAAAAAATGGTAGGTAGTCTATATCGTGTTTGTAATGACTGCTTATAAATTGCATATGATGTATTCAAGATATATGTGCAATACGTTCTAAAAGAATTTTATGATTTTTAATCTGCAATTTTGCACCTTCGAGGTCATATTATTATAAAAATTGTATTATTTTATGAAAAAAAAAATATTACAAATATATCTATAGATATTAGATGTACATATACATACCTACATGTATACTGTATACTGCACGTATATACCTATACTCTTCCAATAATTCTTTAGTTAATTTTTTTTTATTTTTTATTAAGTAACCCGCGGCAACTTAGGCCATTGGGTGGTTTTTTAACAGTGTAGGAGAGTACTGTAGGTTTAAACACGTTTACACGGTTTGGCAGATTTTTTAGTGGGCACCTGTAGGTATCTGCCATGCCCGGGTGGGGGATCGTGGCACTTTTTTCTGGACACCGTGACTTGCCCGAAGAAAAATGCCACCCGCGGCCGAGGTTTTGAACATGCGTCGGTGCGCGTCGCTACCGACGCCTTAGTCCGCTAGGATACTCCGTCCCCCTTTAATTAACTTGATTTAATACATAACAATATTATAATAAGTACCTATATATACAGTGCATTTTTTAAATTTTAAAGTATGCGGAGTATACCTACATTTATTTATTGATAATTGTATACGAATTATATAACAGCAATTATTTAAGTACTTATATCTAAATAAAATATTAGTATAAATGTACACACAATATACATTATACATCATCATATAGTTAATAGTTGAATTCGATTACATTGTATAATAATTTATATAAGTAATAAGTATTATACGAAATGTAGGTAATAATATTACCTACATTATAAGTAATATAAATGATAAAATACATAAACATATAACCACTAACTATTATATTTGTTATTATTATTGTATTTACTATTTATTGAACGTATTGCGTGTATTTCCATCAAATATGAGAGTGTGAACTACTATAATATTTACATTGCAACATTGTAGGACAAAGTAGATTTCAAATTAATTTAAACAATAAAATATTAAAATGTATACCAAGGTACAACTACTGTCTAGACGTCTAGAGAGTTTTTGCGGCTAGTGCGAATAGTGTTAAGAATAATAAAAACTAATCCTAATAATTGTCAATAGAATATTATTCTTTTGACAATATATTTAGTTATGAAGAATAATAATTAGTCAGTCAATATTTGAGCTCGTGGTGTATATCATATGTAATATGTATATATAGCAGAATCAATAAAGTCTATATTATAAGTAGCTGATATTACATATAATATAGGTATGTATAAATATATATATACTGCAGTAAGGTATAAATCATAGTCCGATTTGATGCTGATCGTTGTGCAGGTGGACATTGCAAATGACAAATGTGTATTGCTTTATTAATTATACATAGCACATTACTACTTTAATAAGTATTTAAGGTAGTACTCATGTAGGTATAATGCAAGTATAATTCAATTATATATATTCAACCAATCATGCTACGATGTTATACGTTACCAAAACGTTAATACTTATATACAAAATTCAGCAAATTCAACAAATACTAACCAAGATATAACCAACATAGGTATCATAAAAATAACGCTCATCAAACATTTAGTGAAGCCGTAATAATAGCTTAACAATTTTAAGTAAACACAAATGAAATTTTAATTGAAATTATTTAGAAAAGCTATATATTTTTAACGTTAGTAACCTATAATGATTAACAATTTAATATAAAACATTTATTATCAATAATGTAATTGTAATTTGCAGTTTGCCTGTATGCGAGTCCTTCGTATATAGGTGTAGGGACCCAAATTTAATATTCCGAGGGTCCAATTGGACTGAAGAATCAAATGGTCCCGGATAAAATTGATCTTCTTTTTATATAATGTTATAATAAAGAAACATATCATATTCATATAAATATCATATACCAAAATATATTGGCCCAATTCATTTAAAATATAGAACAGTTTATGCAAATATTGCTCTCGACCTCTAAAAAAATGTAACAATATAATGTTTCTCAGAATCTTATATATACATATACCTAACTACACCTGTTGTTATTATTGAAAATGGCCAGATCAAAATTATGTGTAGTTTAACACTAATCAGTAGGTTAGTACAGTATATTAAGTTCCACTTGAGTAAAGTGAAGTGAAGTCAAAATTAATGTGAGTGTAATTTCATTTGAATGGACTATTATTAATTTTATCCAGGATCAATTTTTATTTAATTAAAAAAATAAATACTAATAAAAAGGTTTTTATTAGATTTATTTTATACTAAGACCAAATTTATCTAGTAACATTTTAAATCGTGAGAGGAGCAAGGAATGTATTGATTTTACAAAGATGTGAGTTTTTTTATGAATGTTATCACGGGGGGAGGGGTCGAGTGTCAAAAGTAAATATTTACAAGGTTCCTAGTAAGTTGTTATTAGGGTAATTAAAAAAAAAATCGAGCGTAAATTTACTATAATTTTTTAAGAGCGTTTGAAGTTAGAATTTCGACATAGGTAGTTCGTAAAAATCACGAAAATTTGCAAATTATTTTGAGGTAGAATTACATAATATTTTCCTTTTTGTATCTAAGATTTGAAAATTTAATACAAGATTCCTCAAAAGTTTTACATTGTCTTAAACACAATAAAAAAGTTAACCGGAAAGTCAAATTAATATTTTATGAACTGGAAGTTAAAATTTTTTGACATTGGATATTCACACGCATAAACTAACGGTTTTTATATTTTGTATTTTTGTTGTAATTCAAATATGAATAACCGTATACTTGAAATTGTCATTAAATTTTTATTTTATAATTTCCTGGTACCTCGTTTTTTGTATGCAATAATTTTATATCATTGAATTCAAATTTAAAATTTCCATCACAGTGGCCCACCACCCACACGACATCTAATGTACAGCAGAGCGTTACCAACTTGCCACTTTTAAGCTATTAAGTTATACTATTATAGTGCTGTTGGAAATTTGATACCTATACATTTCAAATGAGGCATTGTGTGCAGATTTTCATACTCGAGTTATAAAATTATCCGTTATCCAGTTGGTATATATACTGGATTATAATCGTATATAAATATAGGTATAACTATAAAGATACAAAAATAAACGTTGTAGTAGTGTAAATTACCACTGATGTTAAAACATAATAAATAATATTATAGAGTGCGAAATGTCGAAATGTCTACCGTCGTCGTTGGTGTATAATAATAATAATATGTATTTTGTATATACACAATAGGAATATAATACTCGAACGTGTAAAAATAATGTATCGAAACGATATATTGTACAAACACGAACGCCAGGTGAAATAATGATATTTGGACGGAAACAAGAGTGGCGCGACAATAATATTAATATTATGTATATTGTATGTACATAGGGGACACGGACATGTCCGTCCGGAGCTGACGGATAAAGCACGTCGCGGTGGTCGTATTATTAAAAAAAAGAATAACAATAATAACTATAATGGGGCCTCTGCCGAATTGGAGGGCGGATGACAGCGATGATGGTCATCCACGTCCGTCGTGTGACAAAAATAACTACATTAAATTGTTATATTTTATTCTCGATATCTCCATGTATTGTTACCATTTTATAATTATGTACCTATATAATACCATATTATGCATCCATATACCAATTCAGCCGTATATAGGTGTAACATTGTAAGTGTATAACCGACTTGGAAGTGTTTGAGTAGGTAAACAGGTGTTTATTGCATTTGGGCTGTTTTGTATCAATGACCCGGAATTGTAACTACTTGACGCTTGTGTAATATTATTATGCTTACAGCGGGTATAAAATTTAAATGCAGTGAATTTCAACCGCCTTATAGAATATTGTATCATATTATTGTTTTTTAAATGATAACGCGTGAACGTTATACGTATAATATGTACGGTATACTTACATTTAGCATACACAATACATACATAATAATTAACAATATGGTCACCATAGACACAATTTGTATGGGGGAGGTCATGGGTTTTTAGGCTCACGGGGATGCTAATAAGAAATAATGATCACGGATCGAGTGATATAAGTATTTTGCCGAAATCATTTGTAAATAATCGTTTACCGGCCGCGACCGAGCGTTTCAAAGTTCAAAAACAAACGTCCAAAACAAAATAATATATCGGTATAATGTTATTATATAATTATATGGGTCAATAATAATTAATAGTATACCGCGATAAGCAATCCAAGATCGCGCCAAAAAGTGCAATATTAAATTTCGATAATTAGTTAAAAAGACGTAACAAAACAGAAGAAAAACCGACGTGACGCGTCCTATAATAATACTCTTATGTCGTTGCATCGCGGGCGGGCGACGCACGTCGCGCAACTGGTTTGAAGCGGCCGCCGCCGACGTACCACGCACGCGTGATCGTTCGCACACGCGCGCGTACACGCACTCGCGAAAAGGCGACGATGACGTCGGCACCGCGACCTAGGTATAATGTTGTAGTCGTACACTGGTTGTACGTACACATACAACACGCGCGTTTAGCTGCGGCGATCACGAGCCGCCCGCCCCGCGCAACAATTATTATAGTATTACATTATACCGCTGGCGCGTCCGCAAAACATAGTAATATTATATTATATCATTATTCATTATATAGATTATACAGCGCGGTCGCTCACACATACAGATGCAAGCTCAAGCTCACACAACCACTCACGCATATGGGTGTGTGTGTGTGTGTTTATGATTGTGTGCGTGTGTTTCAGTGTTTATACACATAATATTACAAGACGGATTTTGTAATGATTAAAAAACCGTGTACGGCGGTGGTGGGGGGCGATAACCACGAAATCTCGAGTCTCGGCGACGCTTCGTGAACGTCCGTCCATTATTCTCTTTATGCGCGCCCAACGCTCGCGTTTCCTGGTCGTTTCTCAAGGCCTCGGCCCGGCCGCAAAACCACCGCGCAAACATAATAATAATAATGTAATAATATTATACATTGTCCATTGTCTAACGGCCGCGGCCCCCCCGAGTTCGTGCGAGCGGTACGCGCGCGTCACCGAAATGAACCACGATCACGATATTATACGGCTAAGCTGGTACATTATAACTATAATATTGTAACGTTTCATTATGGTGCAGCTGTCGTCGTCGTCGTCGACATCGCCGCCGCCGATATTGTCGTTGTTATCGTAATTATTATCTTCACTCGTCGAGTATAATATAATAATAATATAATATAATATTTTATGAAGTTAACCCTATAGACGGCCGTTGTCCGAACGCGAGTATTAATTTTTATCTCACTCCCCACTCGTTATAGTCACCGCCAAAAACAATCGTTCGAATTATAAATTCAACGTCATCGGTCAGACCTCACTCATTCTCCTTCTCACTCACTCACTTCCTCGCTCTCTCATCCCCTCCCACTCACTCTCTCACTCCCTCTCACTCACTCCCTCTCTCACACACTCGCGCGCTCACTCACTCCCGATCAAAACGTTTTAAATTCAACGTACGATTTTTTTGTTTCACTCCATTACATTTCTATTACAACCGGCCATATCCGTTCGCCGTTATAAAAATACATCAATACTTGCATATTATTTCGTTTGGAGCTTATTATACAGCTGATTGCATCAGTCATCCTCAACTTTAGCTCGTCTATATAATATATTCACCATAATTTATGTATAATAGACATGCATTAAAGTCGTAAAAAGAATAAACATCCAACGCAATTTTCTACAGCACACCTACCTGCAGAAAAAAAATGTTTGTTCGATTTGTTTTTTAAAATGTATAATAAACGAATAGGTACGAGGTACATAAAATAATTAATACAATATATGTGTTTACACGATAATATTATGTGTGAGAAGACTTTTAGAAAACAATCGTAAATGATAAGTATTATAGCCTATAGGTATACAATATAGGAGCCAGGAGGTATATTATACATAATCATACTTAAGTCAACTTAAGTTTTAATGATTTTGGATCGCCTTTATAAATCTCCATATTTTTATTAATTCCTAAAATAGGTTCGTTTTTATTTTATTTTAATAAAATAAATGATAATACAAACGTCATAAATTTGTGTTTTTTTTTATTTCATCTTCTTATATTATTAAATACGAAACAGGTATATCGATTACCTGATACAAAATAATATTATTTGTGCACCCATGTGTAATTTGATATATTCTATGCAAATAAAATAAATATAAATAATAATATCTGTAAGTACAGTAAAAAAATTACTATACATTTTTTTAAAAAAGTAATTTTATTATGGGTTGAATTTTAATTAAAGACATTTGATAGGAAGTACATTTTAGTCGGTGATTTAATAAAAAAAAAAAATATCACTGTAGATATATATTACCATACTCAATAAAATAACGCACTGTTATTAATCATTGTCACATTGGTAGGTTATGCAACAGCGTTCACTGAAGTGAATATATTTAAAATGTAATAATGATATAATTACATTCAAAAGTAGCTACATTTACAACTTTCAATAAATCTTTTTAGACGATGACTTATTTTACTCAATACAAATTAAATATAAAATATGTTTTATGATCTAATATCAATTATCATAACATAACTTTTTTTTTATTCAAAATATAAAATATTAAGACCCTCACCTATATAAAACAGTTGGATAAAATTCATATGCGCATATAGTTACCAACTAGTTAGGTAGGTTTCATATGGAAATTGTTGCCGATTTATTGTGTAAACCTATAAATTATAATATACAATATAATCATAATATAGAATACATGTCTATAGACTCTATTATAGTATATTATAATACATTAATACATATTAATGTACCATTTCTGCATGCGCAGTTATCTAAAATGTAAAACTTCCTACATTTTTTCCCCCAGTAAAAATTGCACCTTTTCAAATTACACAGTGTAAAATCGGCATATTAAGGACCGTGTGCTTAATGTGCTTAATATGTATCATGTATGTATTCCAGTTATATCGAGTATTCTGAGTATATCGGCTATCTATATTTCCTATACACACGTTCTATAAATAATAAACCTACAATATATTATATTGTACTATTATATATTATAAACTTATTATTAATATTAAATATTTGATTCAGGATCATAATGACGCATATTATACTATACTATAAACTCTACACTTATTAGTTATTAGAATGTAACTAGAAATGTTTAAGCAGGGGCTTCTGCTCACTAAAATTAATTGAATTTTTACATGGCTATCTCATTCTTCTTAGTCTTCCTGAAAGGAATGTATTATAATATACCCATCGCCCAAGCAATATTATGTAACATACTTATATCTATTGACTATTAAAGGTTCGAAATAGTATAAAAAAGTTCGATTGTAGCGTAATATTAATTATTATTTGGTCTAAACGAATCCAATAAATTGATCCAAATATGTTTTTTTTTATTATTCCAAAAGGAACCTGTCCGTAATTTAAAGCTTAATTATAAGCTTGCTAGGACTGGTTTCAACAAGCAAGGCCGTATCTGAGAGGGGGTCCATACCCCCTGGACCCCTCGAAATTTCTTCAATATGTCTTATATTTTTAACCAAGTATCAAAACCTAAATTCAATAAAATTACAATAAACATGTTTCGGACCCCCTCCCCCCGAAAAAAATTCCTGAATACGGTCTTGTCAACAAGGATTCTTCCCACCTCCGGTCAGTTAAAATACTTAAATATATAATTTGAGCTTATAACTATTAGGTATAGTTTTAAATTTTAACTATGTGGAGAAGTTATATTATTTTGTATCAGTTTAAATGGACATTTTAAACTAGGTATATGTTTCTATAAAAAAATAATCCTTGGTAAATTATATAATGTAGGTATAATGTTATGTAATTATATAGTGATATATCATTATATTATGTTTACTCGAAAAAACCCTAGGAAAATGTTTTCAAGTTAAACTTCGAATTTTATTTCTCGGATGAAATACATATCATAAAATATATGTGTATCAGTGTATCATGTAAGACATACATTGATCTTTAGGATAAATATTGATGAGCAACGTTGTCATACATTAAATAAATAAATACCATATCACCACGGTGTGGTTTCGTCGTTTCTGAGCATTTAGATTCTCATAATGTCTTGGCCACCACGTCCCGAACCGGCGAAACGTAATTCAAACGGAAGCCTTGGCTAAAAGATAAACTACACTGAATATATTTATAGGCGAATACACATGTATTGCGCGTTTGTTTTAGTTAGGCCTGTGCGTGTTAAGCAGTCTTAACAATTATATGGGAAATTTTTTGGCAACGTCCGTGAAAATCGGTCGTGCGGGTAGACCCGCGATGTGAACGGCCTGGTTATTTCTAGAACTCGCGAAAAACACGCAACGGCCTGAAAAGATAAACGGCCAATTTTTTGGCAAAAATATTCAACAGGGAACGTTTCTTTCTCTCTTTCTTTCTTAAATATGGTTTACTGCAATCGTCTGCACTGACCTCAAAATGAATACAAAAATAAAATGCACCGTTTTAGTTACCAACCAGAGTTTATCATTTTGTATCCCTTTCCTCACTGCCATCCAGTGAAATGCATTTTGCTAATAGTTCATGAAAGTCACGTTTAGAAAATATGACACAATTTAATATTTATACGAGACAATTTGTAATTACTCGTGTTCACACAATGAATTTAGTTGTATTATAATGATTTATTTATTTATATTTACGTATTATTTTGTATTATTTATCAAAATAATATTATAATATAGAGGTGTTCGATGCATTATATTAAAAATAAAAATGGGTTCTTGCGAGAAATCCAGATGATTTGATGATTTGTATAGCAAAACAGATAAATATTTTTGGATTAATGTATGTGCCTTAAACCTTATTAAATATTGTTCAGTCATAAATATATTGTAGTATTATAGTTGATTACTATTTGTATTATCATTATTGTACGTACAAAATTAAAACACATAATATTTATAATGAATGCCACTCTATTAATAAACTGATGGCTGACCACCCGAAATTTCAATTTTTACGACATTTTATTAATAAAACATAACAGGAATGTGTCCTAATTATTTTGTTTTGAGTTGAAACGATTATTTATGAAAACCCCTTTAATACGAATAACCTATATACTACCTAGGATTGAAAACCGTATGATTAGTAATTTATTTTACTAAACATTTCAAACAAAATTTTTATAGACTAGAAAATGGATTAAAATTTAGAGAGAAATAAAATCGAAATGATGATTATTGGAGTGTCGACGTACCTAATCAACAGTTACACAAAAAATAACGCCCTCTACCCTTGTTAAGTATATTTGAAGTGAACATAAAAATCAAATCAATGAGACGTTAAAAACATATAATAAAATAATTTTATTATATTAGTTATACATTTAGACTCCAGTTGCGTCATTTCAGTTTTTATTAGACTAGGGTAATTTTTCAGTGTTTTTCCGACTCAAAATTTTTTTCACTCAGATTCTCATAACATAGTGCCATAGAGGTTAACGCGGGGGGGAGGGGGGCACGGTAAATGTGCCGATTTAAGGTTGATGTAAATACTAGACTGGGGAAAATGCCTCCCCCCAAATGACGCCACTGTTAGACTCCTAACCTAATTTTACATATCATATAATTTATGTTTTATTGTATAAATTATATTTCCTTATTAAAATTGTATAAAATGTATTAAATAGTTATAAATTTATAATATACCTATAATATAATATTTTATTACTTATACATACCGAAACAATATAATTATATATAAGTATTCATGAAATTGGAATACAATTTAATGGTTAATTATTATACATAATATATAGAAAACCATATTACCATACTACCGTACTACCAAAGTATTATCACTAATATAGATTACGTAATACTATATAGTATATACTTTGTCCAGCAAGAGAATACGTGACGGCCCGACAAAAATCGGTTCTTCTGCGGATCCCCACGTGATTCATTGACACCCTACCATATAGTGGAACCAGTCTCGATAGCTAGGGTGTCACATGAGGGTGTGTAGAATCAGCTTACTCTTTCGCCAAACAGTGTATAGAGGTAAACGTAAGAGTGTAGGACATAGATTTAGTTGCACAAAATTACTCAATTTAAATAATAAAATTTATTCTGTGGTTAGGTTACGTATAATATGATTAGGATACTGCAGGAAGTAAGAAATTAAATACCAAATAAAAAATTGGTATTAGCAGGCAATCAAAATTATGTACACAAATAGGTAATCTCTTAAAATTGTCTTAGGTCAAGATTTTTAATAATACTTCTTGACTTGTTAGTTGTTCTAGTGTTAGTTGATAGTATTAATTTATATATGCCCTCAATTTGAATTATTACTTAAGATTGTATTTCAATTAACAAATTAAGTTATTAGTTATTACCTATGAAATTTAAAATTAAATTTACTATGTTTATTTTTATTACATAATTATTTATTAACTTAAAGAAACGGTGACCAAAGTTGAATTATTTCTAACATAATATTATTATGTTTTAATCTATTTTGGCTTATTATATATTTATTATTTTATATAACCGTCAAAGTGCTGTAATAATTAGTATTATTTTTTTTCAAAAATGTATTTATGGTAACAAAACAATTAAATCATTCGAAAAAAAATGTGATAAAATAACAAATTCAACTAAAATGAAGGATATAACCATATAGGTAATATGAATATATAGAAACAAGGTTTGTTACAGAATCTGAGAAAATATGTGAGAGAAATCACTAATTATGTCATTATTGTAGGCCATGTATACACTTATTTAATAGCTTAATCAAGTATGAATAACATAAATTAATTTTAATTTAAGCAACAAAACTTACAAACATGAAACAGGTGGTAAATACAAAATACTAGTACATGATATCTTGTCCTCCAAGCGTAGTGTAAGAATAATGTAATGATATTATTATAGGTACATAAAAAAGTATAATATGTACCTAATAATAAAAACAAGACCAATAAATTATGAAATGGATTTTTTCTTTCTAGTAAAATAAATCTATTCTAGCTATCGAACAACGTGCAATCAGCGGAAATAAGTCCTGCAGTGACATAACTAACAACATTGTGTAGAAGATATATTTTCTTATCCTACACGTCTGAATGGTTTGTTTGCTTTTTAAAAACATACGAACAAGGGATAACAACGAGTCAATCTGATATGGAGTATAGTTAGATGAAAAAATCGAGTAGTTAAAAAAAACAAAGAAAAAAAGCAGGGGAAGAGAGGAGAGGACAAAGAATAATAAAGAAAGAAAGAGAGCGAAAAGTAGGGGAAGAAAAAGTCTAAAATCGGAGAAATGGAGGGAGTATGGTCTGAAAACAAGCGAACCAAAAAGTTCTAATGGGATCGAGTGTATGGAGTATTCTCTCCTCCACCACCGGTCCCCGCTATTATGGCCAAAAGGGGTTCAAAACCTTGTGGTGGGCGCCGGATTGATGTTGAGTGGACGGGTTGTGTGGGATGGGATGGCCGGGATCGGTTGTTATTCAGTGGTGGGGTTGGTGGTGGTGGTCGAAGAAAATAGATGGCGGGGTGGGATTGAGAAAAAATACTTCACCGTCCGCTGCGCAACCGTGTCTGGGTCGCACAGTGGCAAGGTGCGGGTGTCTGAAATTCGGCCGGGTCAAACGAGGTCGTACAAAGAGCTATTCCCAGACGGACTAGGTGGTGAAGGGAACACATAAAAGGAACGTGTGGTGGTCGGGAAAAGGCGGGAGCTCGAGGATAGAGAGGGTAGTTCGAAAATCCTCGGCCCGGAGATCAAAACCCCTCCTCTCATGGTTCGCCTCCCATCCACTTGCCAAACACCCGCCTTTGTCATTCCACCACCGTACACCACTATCCTAACCTAACCCTGGCCCTCGTCACTGCCACCGTCATCGCTATTACCACCACCACCGCGGCCACCACCACCCCTACCATCACCACCACCTTCGCTATCACCACCGCCACCTCCACCACCACTACTACACCACCACTACTGCACCACCACTACCACCACCGCAACGACTTACCCAAAATCCAATTTGGCTTTTACCCGTCAAAGAAACTTTATAACGGTTCCGACGCTCGAGGTCAGAACCCAATCCCCGGCAAACTTAATAATTTAAAGCACATAATTATCCGTATGATGTATGATATACTTGTACAATACACTACAGGCGATAAAATACACGCGCATCAAGTTATTCCGACGGCTAATGGTAACGGAGTATAGGGATTCAAAGCCTACATTTGTTGTAGCAATAGACAGCAACAAAGATTGCGAGGACATTTTGAATACAAACAAATAGCAGGCTCCATAAAAATACAACAACAACTGCACTTATGCGATTTTAAAAGGATTCAAGTCGTTAAATATATTGGACATTTTCAAAGGTTTAAGATTTAGTACGGTTTTGTTTCACTTAAAAATTATCACACAATGCTTGTCTGTGTAACTGTGTTGCATATAATCTATTAAAAGTATGAGGTACTTACTGTAACTATAATAGTACTATAATAGGTAATATAATTAAATAATATAATATAACAAAACATTATTTTTTTTTTAAAGTTATTACATACTAACTATACTATTACTTACTTACTAGTTAGTCCTACTTTAGTTTAGTATAATATAACTTTAAGTCGTTTATATACCTCCAATTGAATAATTTACACGTATATTGTATATTAGCCTTCATATTAAGTTAGTTTTCTGAGACAATGAATTGAAAAAAAATACATGATTTCAATTTGAAAATCTATTTTGTACTAGACAGATAAAGATAATAGAATAGTTGGACTTTATTAAGAACAATACGCCTAAGACAAGTATTATGATCAAAATTAAATTCGTGATCAATATAGTCATATAGTTATGTGTTAATAACTACTGTAAGATTTTCATATGGGAAATTCCAACAGCAATTTTATGAGTGTGCACAAAAAGATTCATAGATGGCATATGTCATAACTCATAATATAAGAGAGACTGGAAAACCCATTGACTAACAAAGAAATATCTTTAGATGACTTTTTTTGTATTATGAGTCCCATAATTTCACCTATACAAGCCACAAGGTCCTTATTGTTTTAGCTCATTTAAATATTAATTAAAACAGCTAGCATAAGATTCGTCTATTAGCAAACAGACGATCCAGATATTTGCTTAATTTTACATTAAAATTAATTATTCATTAATAAATTATGATTATTATAGGTAATATAATAAAAAAAATGTACTTACCATTGGTACCTACATGAGATTCCACACGTAATGTTTGTATTATGTGTTTATTATAACAATAACTAATATATTAATTGTGTTGAGTATACACTTTTATAGAAATTTGGATTTTTTGGACCAATTATGGGGCAACAATAACACAATATTTTAAACAATTATATTCTTATTTGTTTTCTTGTTAAAAGTGTAATATAGGTAATATATCAATCATGTTTCTTGAAAACATGTCACTTACATTATGTCATTGAGTTACACCACGGCGATATACACAAAGCTCGTCCGTTTTCGAGATATCAATTGCAGCAGAGAACATAATTACAATAAATTATGGTCTAGGTATGCGATGAAAACTCAACAGGCGTTATTAGAAAACAAAACCAGACATTTAAATTTAATGTAAAGAGTGCAGTGACGCGAACAACCCACCGTCAATAATATATTATTTGCATTTCCACGGTCTTATAAAATAATAGCGTTTTAATCGATTCCCATTAAAGCCATATTATTATTTTACGGTCTTCGGTAATTACTATTGTTTTGCCGTTATTATTGCGGTTTTAATTTACCTCGCGCGCGCGTGCGGGACTACGAGGCGCCGCGCTATTTGAAAACAGCACATCAAAAGGTTCGTTTCCAAACTAAATCCGACCGATTTGTATAATAAAATTATAATGTATACGTACCTACATATATATAGTGTATAGAAGTATAGAAATAATATAGGATGACTGGTTGCATCGCGCGTGGGGTGCAGTGAACTTGAAATTATTCGCTTTTTCCCGTTATAAAATCGGGCGAAAGTCGCCTATCTCGTCTATACCTGTATATTAATAGAATACACGTATTATATTATACATAAATATATAATACTTGTTGCTGCATGTCTATTATTGCAGCACGATGCACGAGTGTTCAGGTGACTGGATTTATGGTCGGAGGGAGGGGGGGATTGAGAATTTTTTCGGATTAACGATGTGAAATTCGGTATATAGTATATTGTATATATGATATACATTCGATCGGTCGCAGTCCAAGCCACTTAAAATATGCATGTAATATATTATACTAAAAGAATGTAACAACTTAAGATTTTACATTTATAGAAAAGAGACCTTCTTCGCACCCGTCCACAGAAACGAAAAGAAAAGAAAGTCTGAAGGACAGATCGCACCCCATGGGGGTCTGCATCCGTTATAACTTATAAATATCTAAAATACCCATGTGATGGAAAGGTGGAGAAGATAGTGGAGCAGTGATTGGGCCAGAAACGGAAATAAAGGTATAAGGATATAAGTATTTCCTTATTTGATATTAAATTATATACTATATTTTCCGCTATATTACAAGTACATATTAATATAAATAATAATAATAATAGTATATATTATTAAATAACATTAAAAAGTAAAAACAGACACATCATGTAGGTTCAACATGTATTATTTCTAAACTATTTTTCATGTTTTTATACTGTGCTTATCTAAAACTAACTTTAAGTAATTTATAATATGTCGTTTAATATTTAAAAAAGTTAAATCAGAGAACGCCGTTGTTAGGTATAACGTTCTCGTGCTTAACCAATTTTTGATTCACCATGTGCTTAAAAAACTGTGCACGCGTATTCCTAAAAACTGGAATTAAGATAACGGTTTGAAGTAATTTATACGAGTTAGGAAAAGGTTTTTTGTATACATATGTGGAAATTATTGTTATTACCAAATCTTTCTAATATTCTACATTCAATCTAGAATAAAATATTTCAAAACATACAATATACTGAAATCATAGACCTTAACTATGGTCGGCGATAGGAAAACTGGCCCCTGTGTATCTCGACCCGCTACTGCTTCCCTACCCGATAGCCATGGGTTCTCAACCTATACCTCATACTGGGTGGCTGTCGCAGTGCCACTCGTAATACAGTAATACACATAACTTTGTGGACCACTGAGACGAAACAGCCGCTAGGTTCGTGATAGTCAGGGGCTACTTTTCGTGTCACTGACTATAATAGATGGAGCATGTAAAGGGCTTAGTTCCAACGAGCCCACGCGAGTGCGCTGTTCGACTATTACTTTATTACTACGCACATGCGCAATAGAATTTCAGGTTGGGCAATCGATTATTGAGTTTTAACAATTATTGTATGATAATGGATTGATGAATAATGCACACAAATTATATTGTTTTTGAATGAATTATATATTAATTTATTAAATATATGATTTATTATGGTAAGTAACATTATGCTATTTTTAAATATGCATTTTTAATTTCATGCTTTAATAATATATTGTATAAATATGCGAATATATATATTTTATGTTGTTAGAAATGACAACACTGCTATGATGATGGCTGTGACCACTCCACCCAACCCCGCCCCACCTGTAATGCTCCGTCTATGAGTATAAGTTCTATGGCTAAAATAATGAATTTGAACAATCAAAAAACAACTTATTAACTTATTAAGATTGAATATTTATATAAAAAATTAAGAATTATGGCTTTGATTGTTGGAGGTGCTAAAGACCTCCTAAAACCCTTCCCTTAGTTGCGCATATAGCTCT
This sequence comes from Metopolophium dirhodum, assembly GCF_019925205.1. Taxonomy (NCBI): domain Eukaryota; kingdom Metazoa; phylum Arthropoda; class Insecta; order Hemiptera; family Aphididae; genus Metopolophium; species Metopolophium dirhodum. The sequence continues at coordinate 11,799,636 of NC_083566.1, forward strand.
TATGGACTATATAATGATCGTTATATTATATATACACGCATATAGGTACTTACATATGATATGTGCATTATATATGCATGTGGTATAAGTCGTAAAATAAAAATGTGGATAAAAGTTCATTGTAGAAAAATCTTAATGTATCTTAATGCTTCTTCAATTATCATAATTTTACCTGTATGATTAATCGAAATTAATAAGATATTATATTATAATTAAACACAACTAAATAATAACCATTTTAAAAAGTAATTTGAGAGTATATACACTATACAGCTGAGGTCTGGAATAGTTAGGTTATGTATTTTGTTGCAATAACCCATCATTACATTAGCACGATTAAATTATATTGATAAAGATGCTAGCGGGAGTCTGGTCAAAATGCACATATACTGAGGTTTCTGTGATATCTTAAGATGGTTTTCAGCTGTCTTTTCATACGCTTCAGGAAACAGAAAAGAAACACCAAATATCAATAGTATATTATAATAGTATAATACTACTCATCAAGAGTATTAGTTGCATTCACGACAAGTGTCAACCGTAAAAAAAACCACAGTTGACTGTTGTAGAATTATAATAAATATTAATTTTCGATTCCTGTTGGATTTCAAACATGAAACATCACGGTGATTAACAATTATTAAAACATTTAAAACATTATGTGATTGTAAAAGTACGCCAGTCATAAACGTGTCACCTACAATACTTAATTTTAATACTTATTTCCTACATTTCTTATATTATCTTTATATATTATGCATCGTGGTCCAAACTCGCCCACACGATATGTGATAATAATAGGTAATAAAACAATAATTAACAATAATACGTTGTTGGGCCCCGATAATCCAGTCGTTAAATTTGTATCCGCCGCGTACACGACATCACACTGTCCTCGGACAATTATTGTCGCGACAGTTATTTTAGCGAATAGTCATACATCAAGTCAATGCACGTTACGCGCGATTTCCACTGCGTGCACGTCGAAAGCGAAACTAGGAGTGGCAATTAATTCACATATAATATTATACGTATATGAGCCCAGATTAAGTACTCCAGTGGCCTAGGGGCTTAATACTTGGTCTTGCCTCGAACCCACCAATGAAAACAATTAATACTGTTTTGTTTTTAATATGAATTATGAATATTTATCAAAAAGTTATAACATTAGCGTACAAATTACAACTTTATAATATCGCCTTTTCTTATGATATTATAGTATTATACCGTCATAATATAAATAATATATAGGTACCTATAAATTGTTTATAAAATATTATACATAATACATAATACCTATATTATGGTTTAATAATAATAATAAGAATAGTTTTATTTATACAAGTTAGGTTTTAGCTATAGTAGACTGTAGGCATTTCAAATAATTTGCATAGTAAATTGTATAATAATAATTAATAACGGGGGACGAGGTGGCCGAGCGGTCTAACGCGACGGATTCGGCACAGTCGGTCCGAGTTCGATCCTCGACCACTGGGCGGCATTTTTCTCCGTGCAAGTCACGGTGTCCGGAGAACAAGTGCCGCCATCCCCCCCCCCCCCCCGGGGCACGGCAGAAACCTACGGGTGCCCCATTAGAAATTCTGCCAAACACAACACACGTGTATCAACCTACCCAATATAAAAAACCTACAGTGCCCTCCCCACACCCAATGGCCTATGTTGCCGCGGGTTACCCAATAATAAAAAAAAAAAAAAAATTAATAACAATATAAAAAGTAGAAGTGATTCGAACTAAAAGGGAACTTATGGGATGTATTAAAATGTTGTAAACGGGAGTTATAAGCATGTTCCATCGTCTTAACAAAATATAATTGTAAATTGTAGGTTTTTATGTTTTGTATCTACTGTAACTATAATAATGGTAGATAAATCGTGGTTTTATATTATATTTTATCAATTATTATACCTAGTGTTTATTTGATATTGTTTTTTATGAAAACTATAGCGCATTAAACTGCACATGTTATATATTATAACGCACAAACCTATATAGGTAATTTAAAATTAAATTTTTTTACAAGATCCATCTAATCATGTGATGTTATTAAAATATATATAAATAAATTAAGTAAGTAGAGGGATGAAAAATGAAAACTTAAATAGAAGGTAGTATGGTTTCCACCCCCTTTGTCTACTGAACATTAGACATTACTAAAATATACCTACGAATAATGTATACTACCTAAGAAATAATATATCAACACGACCACTTGATAAAATAGTTTCAGGTTGACGACAGACTTATTATAGGCAAAGGGTATCAGGGCATCCCATAATCCAGATTCAAATATATATTATATATTATCATATTTTATATTCTGCCCAAGAGACAAAAGGCAAAACTTATATTATTGTTATTCACATACATTATTAAATAGCCGAGAGAGATTTGACGGATGGTCAGACTTATTATAGGCAAAGGGTATCAGGACATCCCATAATCCAGATTCAAATATATTACATTATTTTATATTATGCCCAAGAGCCAAAAGTCAAAACTTATATTATTGTTATTCAGCAGTTTCCACATTTCCAGTGCCCCCAAAAATAAAATTAAAATGTTAAATAATAACTAAATATATTTAAATATTATGTCACTCTATTATAGGGATTAGTTTTATTGGCATTCTCGATAATAGAATTACTCCTTTTGTCAAAGCTGAACATGTGTTGCTCGACCTCCGAAGCACTATATTGTATGTACTGGTATATTATATTATGTTATTAATATTATGTTGATTGTTGATTATTATTATATTTTAACGTTATTCGTTTATTTTATATTATTTTTTACTGCACGTACGATAATTATTGTTAATATATTTCTAGTAACAAGATAGGGTTGTCACTTGTCAATTATAATTATTTCAGATATTATTATACGTTATTTTATAGATACAGTACATCACATGTTATGGGCTTTGACCACGATATTCTTAATACGGGCCTTCAAATGTAATATCGTTGCCCCTACCCTCCCACCACCACCAACCCGAAAGTCTAAATCCGGCACTGGCGGCTAGATGTTTTGCGTGCTCGCCCG